>NW_017537424.1:34066-88887 GCF_001853355.1 Bactrocera latifrons
AGGTTTTAGATAGGCCTCGAACCCTACCAAGGTGGTTAGTGTGTCCATTCCACACTGCCAATTGGTACTGAAAGTGCCTGGCATTTTCAGGGCGCTGATCAACGCTTTGATTTGATCCGWTGTACTTTTGAGTACCGTGGAGTAAGGCTGTCGTCAGCAGGTACCCACGTAAATTTTCCGGTTGTTGTTATACCTTTGTGGCCTGGCACCCAAATAAGGGTTGGTTACGTTCTGGTACACTATACAGGTGTTTTATACACTCCTGCGTTAATAGCGATTTGATCTGATCTCGTATGCAGATTTCACTTTGAGTGCCGCTTAACTAGGTTTTAACGTCCAAAAATCGATATACATAGGCTTCAAAAAGCAATAGAATGTATCCAAGGCTGACTTATAAGCAACTGCTTGACATAACTCCAGTTAATACCTTCATTTCTTAGTAAAATCGCTGAATAAGGACACGACTTTGAAATAGTTCGATACCAGTGGCCCCTATTGAGTTTTTTATTGGTCTAAATGGAGATATATTGATTGGTATTAACAACCACTCCAAAGTGCAATGAGTCCTTGGAGTCCGTGGAGAAGAGACCTGAGTCAATTTTCTTGCTGAAGCAGAATCTTTAATTAAAACCATAGACATTTTCTGAGTAGCACACTAGTAGTATCCAAGGCATATTTCTTGCTCACTACGGCTCAGATATAATCTTTTGTCACAAAATTGAAACGTGAAAACGGCAACAAAAAATCCAGTCGACTGAATGGAACATGTTATACAAATACCTTATTAAAGTGCTATAAAAGTTCACTCTTTAATATATAATTAATGACACTATCCAATGTTTGGAGTACCCTGGAGAGCTATTACTGCGTTTTATATACATTATTACAGCATATTTTACATGCCTTTTATATTAGTATGTGCCAATAATAGCTGACAGTAAAGTTAGGGCGAATGCTGGACTATTGATGATGACCAGGATAAGCCGCGGCTACATCCGTTGAGTCCAATTTCCGGTGACTCGTTCGAGCATTTCGACTAGTAACTGACGAATTACCCGCGTTATGTTTTCTCCAAGGCCTGAATTGAAGCAGACTTTGCATCTCCCCACAGGAAAAAGTCTTGATGAAAGCAAATGTCGCCGAAATTAAAAAATTTAATTTCAAGTATCAAATAGTCGGTTATCATGATCGCCTGTGAAGGTTCCGTTCTCACCAGCATCATTTTTGAAGAAATAAGGACCAATGATTCCATTGGCGCACAAACCACACCAAACTGTTGCTTTTTATGGATAAAATGGCAACTCTTGAATCTTGTTATGTTTCTCTTAGTCCCAAACGCGGTAATGAACCTCATCGCTAAACAAAATTTGGTTCAAAAACATAGGATATTCTTGGAACTTTTTAAGAGATGTCGTTTGGGAAGGTCGCGCGGCTTCAGTTCTTGCTAAAGCCTGTATTTTGAACGCTTTCAATTTAATATCTCTACGTAAAATGCATCACTCGACACGGTCTTCTTATATACTCCCAGTTACGGCTGCTAAATTTTCTTCGCTGCGCGCTAGACGTGGTCCATTCGGTCGAATATTATCCAAGGATGAATGCTGGATTTCAAGATGGGTGAATTTTCGTAATAACATTGAACGATTTGTAAACGTTGTTCAGGCGTAAGTCTTTCCATGATGAAATGCCAAAAAATACTGAGAAAAGTAAGAAAGTAACATGACAGCCTGACACGTCTCAAGCGAAGTCTCTCAAAAAAGGGTAAAAAAAGTACTTCTACTGGAATCACCCGTTATATACATGAATCCAAAAATTTCTCAAATTTAAACTCTTGTCTGGATGGTGACAGATTCATTATTAGTAAACTGTGTTCACCATGACACTAAATTCCCAAATAGCTACCGATCCAAACGTAAAATAATTTTGGCTCACCTTGTATTCATATGTTTTAAAAACTGAAGAGATACGCGTCTTTTTTCTATCGAAGAAGTTGCTTATTTATCGAAATCGCCAATATCGCGTCACTATAGGTATATCCATCATACAAACTGTTGGATGCAAACTATTGGCTGATTATGTCTTCAGGATTAGTAATATATAAAGTAGCTATAAAAAATGCATATGCGAAGGGTATTCAAACTTCGGGGCAGTCGTAGTTAACATTTTTTTTTAATTTTTTTTTCATGAGGTAAAGTGAATTTTATTTTTTCTGCTTACTGTTTTATCCCTAAGGATGAAGAAACATTTTTAAAAATTGGACAATAATAAAATTATTAGTAACAGAGCTGCTAACTAAACACTACCAATACATATTAACTGTTCATTGACCAACTACGTTTGTCGGGTACCATAAATATGTACAAAATAAAAAAAATTGTATGTAAATAAGTTTTTATTAAGGAAATGTTTTCGCCATAATTGTTTCGCATAAATTTGCAATTAACTTGACACGACAGACAGATAGATGCGCTGTCTGCTTGACATATTGTTGCATAAAAGTGCCGCAAAACAGTTATAAAATAACGTTAATTTTACCGACAGTTTGTGCGATTAATGTTCTTAGGTGCATCATTCAAGCGATTTAAAATTTAATTTTGTAACACAACATAAACCGAAATTATCCCACTGTACCGTTGACAGATAGAATCTGTAAATAATTGTTATTTAATGACAAATAAATAACTGGAAATCATGCGTCAATTATTGTGTGTATGAATTGTTACACCCCGTCAGAGTTGTAATGCATAATTAAATCGTTAATAATTTATTTGCAACGCTAAAAATAGATTCGTGTGTAATAATGGCGAATTATTATCTTTTCCTTACAGTTTGGTCTTCCATCATGCGCAATCACCCAAGCTCAACACTGATCACCACACGCAAACCCTTGCCAACCCCACCCGACTCTTCACTTATCATCCTCACACATCAAAAGCCAGCCAATACAGCTGGCTCGATCAACACACACAGCCAAAATCCACTCTTCGACGGCGAAGCCGACAACAAGCACAAATTCGCAATGGACATGGATATTACCTATGGCTATGCCAACGGACAGATAGATAATCAAAAATCCTCTACCGAGACCTTTCTCAGTGGACCACTAGTGTTTCGTGTACGTCCCGATGGCAGCCCCGTCGAGGAAGATCAACATAAACCGCTGCCACGTGATGATGACTTAGAAGCCTATCAATTAGCCGACACCACAGTTGTTGATGGCGCCGCTGACGCAGCCAACAGTGGCGCACAGGCCACAACAGTGGTTGGGGCACAGCCAAAACATCGCAAAATCGCCATGATCAGTGATCTTAAGCAGCAACATTTGGCCTCAATGGCTTTGCAGCGAGATTTACAACCGCCTTATGAACCGGCACGCTTGCGCCGTCAACCAGAACAGAGCGTGGCTACTGCTGGACGTGCAATTCCACTGACCCAATCGTTCCACGGTCTGCCCTTTGCCGGCTACTACTATGCCAAGGGTCAGGCGTAAAATTGCATTGAGCGCAGAGGGAAGAGGAGTGCAGAGAGGAGAATGTGCTCGATTATGCGAAAATAGAAGAAAATTAGCTTAGAGCATCAGCATTAAGCTTATTGTGTTGCAGAATTCAGGCGAATTCTTTATCAGCCTTTGATACAATTTATGTATGAAATTGCTGCTTAGAATTCGAATCAAATTAAATGAATTATGTTATATTCTTTGGAAAAATAGTTTTCTAAAATCATCATATATCATTCATAAATTACATTATTTACCACAATCAATATAATTTAAAGTATAGTTAGTAAAATTATTGGTGTGCATGAGCTTGTGTCTGTATATTTTTATACATGTGTATATGTGACAATACTTGTAAATTATTTGTAAGTTAAATTCTTTAAATTTGTTTGAATATTTTGCTTTAAGAGAAAAACCTTATTTTATAAATCTATAGACTTACTTGTGGTACTCTATTGAATTTGTACATCTATTATTATGATCGATTATTTATTGTATGTACTTGTAAAATTTTTAGGTTATCTTTACTGTACAATAAAGGAATTCTTTATATATAAAAATAATCATTGTGCTTGTTGAACTAAAAAAGAATTTATGATTAGGTAGATAAGGTAGGCGCCAAATCTTGAAAAAGACCCGTGAAAGACCCACCGCTTCGTCAATTTTAAAGCTCCATTTGACAGTACGAAAAACAGCAAAGAGCCTTTATGTCGTTATGTCTGAATCCAGCAAAACTAAGACTACACTGCTGTCTGACAACGAGCCATACCAAAAGCTCCGTCAGGTTAGAGAAGAACCTCTCCGAGTCGTTCGATACCAAACGAGGTTTTAGACAAGACGACTACCTATCGTGGGACTACTTCAATCTACTGCTGGACAAAATAATTCGAGCTGCAGAGCTTATTCAAGCAGGTTCAAGCAGATACAGAGTGTATAGCTGCTGCGTACAGCGATGATAACTTTGAAGTCGTAGATAATTTCGTCTACCTTGGAACCAGTATTTACTGTTCGCTGTTCGAGTAATACGATAACATTGACAAAGTTCAGCGAATTAAGAAACAACGGCTACGCTGGCTAGGTCATGTCAGCCGAATGGATGGAACACTTCAGCTCTAAGAGTATTTGAGGCAGTACTCGCAGGGGGAAGCAGAGGAAGTGGAAGACCTATACTTCGTTGGAAAGACCAGGCGGGAAAGAACCTGGAAATTGGAATATCCAATTGGCGCCAAACAGCGAAGTGGAAAAACGTTTGGCGCTCCTGTTGTAAACTCGGCTATAATCGCGTAAGTGCTGTCTATACCAATAAGGAAGAAGAATATATGTTGGTAGGTAGAGTGGCTGTTTGACGCCGCACTTAGGCCTTTAGAAGGCCCTTTGTGAAACCATCAGGACTAAAACCCCCACTCTATTGTCTCATCTCTGAACCACATCGTGCTGTCTATGAAGTTCATCAGTGCAAAAAGTTTGATCTGGTCAACCGCTGATTTTCTTCCTATACAAAGCTTTACATTGATATAGAAGACTAACCCCCTGGCAGCTTCTACAATAGTTATTACATGTAGTTCCTAGTCTGCTAGTATATTGGCCATTTAAAACAGTGACCTGGTAGCCCTCCTTCTACAGTTCTTATGCCATTCCTTTGGAATTTTAATAATCGGCATGTATGACTCATATTCCATTCAGGCGACGCTTGGCCGCATATTGACGCTGCCGAGAATCAGCTATATTTATATGTAACATGTTTGCCAATTAATATCTACAAGTAGGCGGAGGCATATAAATTTCCACTTTTTCAGAGTCTAATTGTAAGGATGTGCATGTTCTGGCTAGTACATATGTTTTTGAATTTGTAGTCATGGCTTCATAATATACAACAATTAATTGCCATTTAAATCACTAACAGTAAATACGTGAAAATGTTAAGCCTAACATCGGCATTTCCTCTTGAGCCATATATTGATTATCTGCCGAAGTTTTTACCAGAAGCATACACAATGCTGCTCATATAAGTACGCCGGAAGCTGGAACCACACAGAGCGTCCACAAGCGGGGCAGACATATCTGGTCCAATGAGGCAATAATATTAATAATAATAATAATAGCTTAGAGAGAAGAGACGTTTTCGGCATGCATGGCTAGTCAGTAGAAATCCGAATGTCAAAACACTTCACAATCGTGTAACAAAGGAGCTGAAACATGTTCTCTGGAAATTGCGCAATGAGTCCCTAGACTCGTTTCTGGTTGCTGCCAAACCAGGAGATTCAGTAACAATCTTCAAGCAAAAAAAATTAAGTTTTTGTTTCTTATTTAATTTCAGCGTTTACAGTCGCCCTTGTGACATTTCTAGATAAATATTTTGGATAGACAGTTTTTTAACTGGATTTTAGTTCAAAAATAAATTATACATAGATGCGGTCTCTAGATTGGTCTAATCTCATAATCAACATCAAAAATCTATAAACTTTCCAGTAATATGGATTAATAACGTAATCAATCTTATGATATTATCAGCATAAATTAATCGATATTAACGTAAAAATACATGGATCAACAGTGCTGAACTTCCGGCCATACAATTTGTGGAATATCAAGAAGTTGCACGGCAGAATGCGGGGTTATTTAAACGTTCATCAAAGCAATCCATGCTGGAATACAGGAGTTTGAGAGTATATATTATATGTAAGTGTATATACCTACATGTAAATATGAATAAAATTGTAACAACATTAAAAATTGCACGAATACTTTTTCACCGATAACGCTGAAGTGGCAGACTAAATGTTTTGGCCGTTGTTATTGCTTAGGCAGTTTGACCTAAATAAGCGGATATATGCACATGTGATTCATAAATAATGTAAAACATCAAGCTGAATAGCAAAACCTTCAAATAATTTCTTAAAATATCAGCCTCAAATTAATTTACCATAGCATTTTGCTAGATAAGTATGGCACCGACTTCACTCACCTTTTACCTAGTGTGGCACACACTGCTGTTTATATGAATGTAATTTAGTTGGAATATGTAGCTTAATATTTCACTTAAATCAATTTTTATAACTCAACTGAATTGTTTAAATAAATTTGCACAACCACTCACTATTCAATTTCACTGCTTCATTTTTATGCGAATTCGCGCAAAAAGCTTTTGCACAATTTTATTTAATTTTGACATTTCGCGCACGCTATTATCGACCCTTTCATTTATCGAAGTCGATAAGTTAGTGACAGTTCCGTTTAGTTCCAGCTGATGATGTTTCAAATACACATTTTAAATTGAGAGGTTAAAATTCTTATTTTATATTTTTAAATTTTTGAGAAAATAAATATTGCTGCATGTGTATATATATGCAAGTGTTCAAGTATTTACATTATATTGAAATGTGATTAATATCCATTAGTAGGAAGGTAAAATTCGTTTCCTGTTTCTTATATGTTTTGTACTATCGCACATATATAATTATATGTAAATGTATACACATACATTTACATAAACATATGTACATATATAATATGTAAATGCCTTCCATCTTAATATATGTATACGTACATATGAGTAAATTACTAAAAAATATATCGAAATTTTGGTCAAAGCAAACGTCTTTTTTTCTAATTATTATTATTTGTATTTTATGTGTAAACTTTATTATTATTAACTTCATATCTAAACAGAAAACAGTTTGTTTGTTTTATTTATTAATAAGACTATTCTTTATTAAATATACTTTTATATACTAATAGCTAATAAATATTATTGTTCTCGTAGTTAGGACGTTTTCCGAATCATTTCGACTACTAACATTCATACATATACTTACATACATAAATTAGCATTTTTGTACATAAGTGATGATTGTTTTTAAATTGCATTGAAGAACAGTGTGAGGCGCAGAGGCCATTAAAACAAAACAACAACAGAACCGGCATATATTCGGAAAATACACTCTCCAACTAGCTCGTATGCCGGAGCTCTCACCCATCGTACTGGTTGTACGCGGCCTCTGCTCTGGTAACCAGCCAGTTGATTATATCAATTCGTCGCAAGTGGTTGTGAATTTGTATGAACGCCGAGAGCGTAGACAAACTGAACACATATTAATAAAGTTTCCAATCATAAAAATTAAATATAGTATATTTAATAATTGAAACCGGTGATTCAAAAAAAAAAAAAGAAAACGGAAGGCCGGTTAGGATACAATTACATATCATACATTTTACTATATATCTATTGCATACTGCATTTACATGTAGGTACATATCTGCAAAATTACAGAAAAATATAATAAAAATAGTAGAGCGTGTGTATGTATGCGAGTTACTTAATGTGTTTGTATGTGGGGAAAGATAATTGTGCATCAACGCTAAATAGGTACTAAATATTATAAAGGTTATTGAGGAAGATTGGCGTCTACGTTCTCAAAACTGGTTAATCACGCCTTAAACTTAATCAAACAATTTATTTAATCCACAATTATAACTAGCCATAATTAAAAATTTCCATTATTTTTTGTGAAATTGGTAAAAATACTTGTAATAATACCAGAATAGTAAATTATAAAAGGCTTGTATATATGTAGTCATATGTTGCAATGATTAGTTGAGCGCTAACCAACACTATCAGCTGAAGTAAAGTTCCAGAAAAATCGGCTACTTCATTTCATTCACAGCTGTTATACACAACTCTCGTTTGACATTTTTTTTATTTATTTTTGCTGTTCTCTTTTTCTAATCACCAAAAGGTAAATAATTAAGTGATGAACCGGGTACTTATTGGCTATTCTACTATAAAGGTAAGGATAATGTTATTTTTTAAATATATTGATGGGCTTTTCAGTAACTAAAAACAAGAAAACAATTTAACGACTATGTACTTAAAAACATTCGGGTACAACGCAACCACGTGGCTTTACTTATTTTGGTCGTTGAAATTCGGTTATCTTATAAACCGTGTGCTAAAATGCCGTCACTAACACATTTTACCAGATGATTTTCTCTCCTACTCTCATAGCCGTATGAAAAAACAGCAAAAACTGGTACAAAAATAAAAATTTAGAAAATATATACATGAAGGTGAAAACTAAAAAGCCGCTGCGCAATAGGAACCACGAGGCTGGAGCGTTTATACATACTTTCGCTGAAAAAACAGTGCTAGTACAAAATACTGAGTTATCAAAGTGATATGAAAGTTTGGGGTACGTACCTATCTACGCAAAAGTAATTTCTGGAACAGAAAAATTTCAATATTTTGTTATCAGCACCCTAAAAGACGTGACAATATGTGAAACAGCTGAGTTTGTTTATTCCAATAAAAAATAGCGTTTGCTTAAATTGGTTTAACATTTGCAGCTATTGAATCTTTACCTCATTGCAAGAAACAACTGCCCACTTTGCTATTTGATGTAGAGAAAAGATTATAGAAAGAAAAGTAGTACAAATGTCACTGACATCGCTCGTCAAACGTGTGTGCAAACATGTAAAGCCATGGCAAACGAACCGGGTCGCCGGCGCTGCAAGTTGCGTCCAAGGCAAATCAAGTTTTATTGCTTGTAGTGGATAATAATGACCCCCTACTGCCGGCTACATGCACACGGGTATTCCTTAGTGAACCCCATCCAATATGCATTGTGGTAGGTAGTTGTGGGATGCGCAGGGTGATACCGGTTGGCTGCCGTTAGTTGGCGGCTGTTTATTATTTAACAACTACCTTCGTATTCGTCAGAACAAAATCGATTTGAAGCCGGTATTCATAGTGGACAATTTGTCTACGATGTTTGGTTACATATACACAAACATAAGTACACACCAAATTTACATAGTTGGTATAATATTGATAAAACATTACAAAATATATTCCTTATTTGTACATACATACATATATGTACATACATATGTAATGTATACTACGTGCATAGAATCACGCAAACACCACGTAGCCAAAAAGTTGATGTGCATAAGCAGAGGGTGATTTCGTTAAGAAAATTATATCATGGTTTCATTTTTAAGTTGTTGACTTACATACATATGTGTGTTAGTATACAATGATGAATATTATGGTAAACACGAATTAAACCTTTAGAACAAAAAGTGTTATGTTCGTTTCCATGCCAATTGAATTAATAATGATCACCAAGCCTCACGGTAGGTAATAATTAGCCGGTATTTCGTCAAATATCTCACAAAATGTGTTTCATTCAAATATCTCTCGCTCTTACGTATTCGTAATTTTAATAACGCAAATAGAAAGACCTTCAGACAAACGTACCTATCTGCAAACAAATTACACATACATTGGTATTTATTGTAGAGATAAGAAAACTAATAATAACAGAGCTAACAGCGGTGAGATATATTTTTTTTTGTCAAAAATAAAAACAAAAATGTCGAAATTTTCTCTAATCAACTCGGTTTTATTCTCTCTCTATTTAGGGACCAACTCTACACATAGACAATGAGTGTTCTCATTTTTAATCTTTTTAATCTTTTGTTGATACAAATTAACTTATGTATCATATGACGACATTGTTATCGTTGCTGTGTTTGTATACAAACAAAATAATAAAAATTAACCCATTTATGTAAAAATTTATGAATTTACTCTTTATACAACATATAAAATATGAAAACTTGTAATATAGACCATGAAACATATAATAAAATAATCTCCTTATAAAAACATATACTTACATATGAACATGAGCATTCATAAAATGTTTTGTACCCGCGTGATTTGTATTTATGTATGTAGATAAAAAAAAAGCATGCGAAATATACATATGTTCCAAGTACATGCATGTATATATATATGTAAATATATGTATGCACCAAGCAATAGTACATTATCGAATTTCTCCTGGCTCAAGTAGCCCTTATCAGGTGCATTTAGATTTAATAGGGATGCAAAAAACTAGATTGGGTTGGTAGAGCACTCACCCCGCTGGTATCCTATAAACAATTTCTGTAAATGAAATTTTAGAAAATTATAAATTATCTTTCAAGTACCAAGCTGTGAACCCGATAAAGCAAAACTACATATTCCTTACACTAATTGAAATATGTTTCTCATTTCAGATTTGCATCGTATAATTTCTACCAGATAGAAGTGAAAACAAAGAATTTTAAACTGAAAAACTTGGTATGCAAACTAATTATAGTGCGTTAAAAAGTCAAATTTAACAGATAAAAAATAAAAATCACACAAAAGTTCATAAAAGCATTGGTGAACAAAACAATCATTTACTTTGTTTTATATCTGTCTAATATTTGTAAAGCTTATCAAATAAAAATTGTCCAATTGAAATTTGTGTTACAAAAATGTCGGAATCTACCGCCACTCAAAACTCCTCTGCGCGTAATAAACATTGCCCGCCGCCCCCAAGACGTAATAGCAAAAATTGTGGCGGCGGCGGCACAGAATATCTTGATATAACGAAAGAGGAGTTTGAGCGCATCGAAGACGCTTTAAAAAAAGAAGAATTTCGAAAATTATTCTTTGAATATTGTGAAGAAATACAAGATCCGGAAAATCGTAAACTATACGAGAAAGAAATTAAACAATTTGAAGCGGAACGCGGAGTTGATGTGCGTTTTATAAATCCCGAACCGGGTTTCGTGATTAAAACATCAGAGGACGGGGTGACTAAATGTTTTATAAATATAGCAAAAAGTGCCGAACTAACGCGTCCATCGAATAAGTTGTGCCTAAATCCAGAAACGGGTAATCCCGACTTAAGCTGGTCAATACCGCTTGCGCAAGCGCCACCACGTGATGATTTAGATGCACAGGGAAAGCGTTGTCGCGTATACGATGTGATTTTCCATCCAGATGCGTTGTATTTGTCACAACGAGATTCCGCTTTCCGTAAGTGCCTCATTGACACAGCGCTGGACGCTGTGGAAAGAGAATTCAAGGTGAGCAAATTTGTACTTTCGATAAACCTATCAGAATCAGTGCAAATTGTTACTTGGGTGATATCTATCATGTAGTATATGTATATTAATGAAGCATTTATCGCTACAGGTGGATTTGGATCGTATAAATTTAAAATTTCCAAAACTGCAATTCAAGGGCATGGCGCGCCCGATTGTGATACGCACATTGTCGGAAAATGCGACACCAGAGGCTACCGAACCACATCCCTTGGATAGCATTTCACCCGCCAAGCCATCAGCTGATGCCGGCGAACCCAAAATTATACCGATGAAAACACAAAACGAAATAGCGAAACCTGAATTTAATGTACCCAAATATGTTATTAAGCATCGTCGTGATGTTGATCTCACAGAATACACCTATGAATTAGACGCTAAGTTCAGTGTGACGGTACCGCGTGAGTTGGTGATAGAAATTGATTTGCCACTCCTCAAGTCTACAGTCGAATGTAAATTGGATGTGACAGATAAGTCATTATATTTATTGAGCGAACGTCCCGGCGCAAAGTATCGTCTCAATTTAGATCTCCCCTATGCTGTGGATGATAAACGCGGTGTTGCACGTTTTGATACAGACCAACGCCGCTTGTGTATAACACTGCCAGTTACGCAGAATAATCCAAGGCAGCAACGTGCCATGCATGATTCCATTTTCCAACTCAATCGCGAAGACAGCGGTGTGGAGAGTGATATTCGCGAAGAGGGCAATTTGCATTCAAATAGCGAATCACCCGTAGATGAGCTTAGCGACACGGTGGAGGAAAATCTGAGCGCATCTGGTGATGATGTGAATTGTAAGTATTCAAATTTAGTAATTTTATCATAAGTAAATACAAATTAAGTGCAAAGCTGATGAGAATGATTTAATTAGATAATCATTTGAGTTTATTTTTTACATTGATTAAATGCAAATTGCCACAATAATAAGTTGAGGAACACGTGAATTGATATTTTACATCCTTTTACCCTTCACAGCGCCGCAGTCTTCCAATTCCCCAGTGTCAGCTTCCAAAAGCACTGCTACCAATTTCCTTAAGAGTTCCATTCAGTATCAACTACCTGCCAAATTCGACTGCAATGTCTTGGATAATGTTATGTCTTTGGTACTACACGTTCGCAATGTACAGCCGGAGTCAATAGCAATGCTTAAAAACACTAAGAGTCTACATCTGCAATTTACATCGATTGGCAGCGGCTATTATCCGACGCATTATGCACTCTACTTACAACTGCCTGACGATTGTAATGCAGAAATTTCCTCAGCGGAAGCAGAAGCTTGGGAAAATAATATAGTACTAAATCTGAATATGGCTGCCTCCAGTGAGAATATCCACAACTACTTAGTTGGTATTGACGCCAGTGATTTGAAAGAGTACACAATACAGGGAAAATTCAAATTGGCTCACAAATCGCGTCAATCACGTAAGAAGTCGCCGCCAACGCCCCCGATTTCACTTTCCTCATCATTGGACATTTCCGTTGAACGTTCGGAGTGTGAACGCTCGGTGGAAATCGAAATAAAACCTACTAACGATGTACAATCTACCTGTACGGCCAACACCACAGAAGATGAGGATTGTTTGGTGCATGCAGCCGATGCGGCGCCAAAGAAAGTGAACAAAAAACAAAAGAAGAAGAATAAGAAACGTCGGTCACTCTCCGAATCGGTGTGCGATGATATCAAGGTGTATCAGAAACAACAGCAACAACAACAGCAGGAACAGCAAAAACAATTTTTAAAAGAGGCTGCTAAAATTTTGAAGGATGATTCTTCTAATTCACCGGATGATAACTCATCACCGGAACGTAATGACACAATAACACCCAACCTACAGCCCCAATCAATGGCAACCCAGTCAATGGCTGTACCAAACGGTGTACAACAACGAAAACAACGTAGCTATTCGGAGTGTCGTAGTGGTGGTAGTATTGTAAGTAGCGGTGCTTCCACTCTACCGCCCTCCTTCAAGGGTATTCTGAAACGTTACAGCCGTTATGAGCCTCGTCCATCGATTTCCGACAGCTGTTCGTCTATCGATGAGTATTCGTCGTTCTCTTGTTCCGTGGATGGTGGCGTGGGGAGCAGCTTGCATTTCTCCCAATCATTCAGTGACATACCGGAGGAAAATGACTCCAATAGGCTATCGGAGAGTTGTAAAAAGACTGTTAGGTTTAATGAAGTCATCAAGGAGCAGGTATTTAGGTGAGTTTGCGGAAGAAACCCTAATTTAAATTTTGCCACAAAAATAAAACTTTGTTAATGTTTACAAACTATACTGTGCAAAAAGAAAAACAAACAAGCCGTCTACATTGAGATGCCCCTTATCTTGATTTGCTGTACGGCTGATTTGCACAATTTCACAGTTAAATTGCGCAATTCACAAATTACTCGCAATGACGTGCAGCAATGTTGATAAAACAATTGAGCACTGTTTACGCAATATAAATATTCTCAAGTGTATACATATTTAATTTGGCTTAAATTGCCTCAATTGCGAATTATTATCTTAACTATGCTTTCTTTTTGTATTTTAGGCTAAATTCCAGCATTTTGGGGCAACGTAAGAAAAATCAGAAACGCCGCGATCGCAAACAGCGTGCCCTTCAGCGCCGTCTCAGCGGAGGCGATTCCGCCGACTACGAGGATAACAGCAAGGTGGGTAAATTGTTGATAGGGGACTACTAGAAAAGTATCTATTAAAGTTATCACTGATTATGCGAGTAAAATATTGTTATTATTTTTTTTTCTCAATTATCAAACAAACAATTTGTATGTTTAATTCCGGTTTTAATCGATCTAATTTTTTGCTAATTAGTTGGGTACACGTCTAGTACTTAGTGGATCCTTGATTCTATTTTTTCTCAAGTAATAAATACATCAAGTCTAGTGTAGTAATTTTTTCGGATAGGCGTCTTAAATGTATGTACATATTTGTGACAGGTAGGAAATTAACACCCCCAGGTGCCAATGTATCACCGGTGATACACTTCTGGGGGCAACAAGTGTATTTTTGCTGGCACCTGGGAGTAGATTTTTTTGTTGTTGTTGTTGTAACGACAGAATTCTGCCGAGTTGACAGTCCTTGGCCGGATAAAAATCCGGGTCCGTTCCGGTTTTCGTAGACCCGACTGTCGTGGGAACTGAGTAGATTTTTGTTGTTGTTGTTGTTGTAACGGCAGAGTTCTGCCGAGTTGACAGTCCTTGGCCGGATAAAAATCCGGGTCCGTTCCGGTTTCCGTAGATCCGACTGTCGTGGAAACGGTAGATTTTTGTCGTGATCATCGGTGTTACACTGGCAGCCAACGTGTTAATATGAGAATCCTTAGCCTTTAGAAGTTAGCTTTTAATATTATTTTTCGTTATACTCTTTCTTAGATATAGTTGAAACATATTGAAATTTAATTACGATTCCACTGACCCTTTAATTACATACATATATATATGTACAAGCAGTTCTTATCTAACAATAAACTCTCTGCTTATTTATGACTATCAGTTCATTAAATTCAATTATATACTTAAATTACTGATACTCACTATCTGATTACATTCGCGAGGGCGTATTTGTTTTCATACCCGTTTGATATTGTCATTTTAAAATGTAAACAAATGATGTATAGGTAATAAGATTTGGGTACAGGGTGGTCATTATTTTGCTTTCTTTTTGAAATTGCAGCAAAAATCATTTTCTTCCGTATTTTACTGTTTTTTTTTTTTGTACAATGAATATTTATTTTTTTCCAAACTTCACTGTCCGTCTTCGCAGTTGTTAATCCAATCTCTCGAGACCTAAGTGACTTTCTCACTCTATTTCAAGAACAGCTGGTTTGATATTCGCCTTAAATTATCGATCACATATAAGACCACCGTTGTCATTTAGCAGTCTCGAGTTGGGCTTTTGACGTCTAAGTTCATGTCTTCAGTTTCCCGCACAAAAAAACAAAAATATTTCCTCATGTCGCCCATTGGCTAAAATTAGAACAAGATGAAAAAAAGCACAGATAAATCAATTCCTAAGCACTGGTCTTCGGGATCTCTAGTCCCCAAATACGACAATCTTAATAATATTTCACAGTGGAAAACAGCTTGAGCAATATTTTCCCACTTGACATGATTTAAGGATTTCCCCGGGGAAAAAAAGCTTTTTTCAATCATTTTTTTCTCATATAAAAAATTTTATTGTTACAAACATACACTATTAACAAAGAAATTCTGAAATTTTTGGAAAAAAATATTTTAAACTCGGCCATTGCGACGCCATTTCCGGTGACCCCTTGGAAAACAGATTCTCTCGCGTTGGCAGGATAACTGCTTATAGGATTATCTAAAGTGAAACAATATGTGTTTTAATTAAAACCTTAACTTAGAACTTGGACGATGCAAAAAAAAAAAGGAAAATTGGATTTTTGATAGACATTTTTACAAACAATTAAAATTTCAGTGAAAATTTCGCGACATTTTTTTGTTTTCACATTGCTGCTATCGAAAAAAAATCCTTCGTCCAAGTCCTTAAGAATTGTATCTCAATTATCTGTGTAAAATTTCATGAAGATCGGTTGAGTAGTTCTCGAGAAATCTTGCCAAGCGACTTCAAAAACACAGTTTCGAAAAAAACGCAAGACGGCGCACTTAGCCTAGCTAGCCTCGAGCGCACAAGTTCTGAAAGCTGTAACTGCGAAACTATTCGTTGGACTTGAAAATTTAGGATAATATTCTAGAGGTGTTGCAGAATTTAATAAGAAAATAAAAAAATCAATTTTCGAAACCCCTTAAATTAAGTAATAAACGCTGTATAGTGCACCGTTCCATGTATATATTTGCACATACATACATACATATATATAATCTATACATATGTTACATAACTTTAAACTAATTATTAGCATCATGCCAACTGTGTCTCCCGTTGCACAAACATAAACATGTGATATTTCGCATTCTAGATCGCATCGCCAATATTATGATAAATGTATGTATATATGTACATATTTACAAATAAATACTTTTTATTGTTTGCACCGAAAGTAAACAAGTGGTTAATTTTGTCATTTAAGATTTTGTTCTTGTTGTCGAAGGAATCACTTACCTAAATACTATAAATGTACATACATATGTACATATGTTAGTAAATAAAGCTCACTCGTTAATTTGTGTACATATGCATGTGTGTAGATTTCACTTTAGTCGCCAATATGTTTGCTTTGCCAATTTGTTTGTTTGCATAGTATAGCATAGCTTAATTACTTCATTGATTGCAGCGTTTTAGACTCAGAAAGTGGGACATTGTTATTTTTGAATTGATTCTTGGCGGCACTTTCGGTAGCAATGATATAATCGTACGCAGAGGTTGTGCGCGCATTGGTATGCGTGTGTGTTTGCAGAATGCTAATGGGGTGCAGCCTCTAGAAGAGGGTGTTCTTTTAGTTGTTGACGTTATACTGACGTAACTCTTTTGCCATATTACGGCGCACTGTCTTATCTGAAATAGATATCGTCCACGTCGATTTCATCAAATTCCGGGGAAAAAGGCGGTCAACATTGTGTTATAACAACGATCAAAATGTCATTTCATTTCTCATTCCGAAAGAAGTAATGTCCTTTAATGCCGTTATATCACAATCCGCACCAAACGTTCTATTTTTGGGAATACAATTGCGTTTCCTGAACCACACCTCACCTCAATTGCGAAAATTTTGTTTGTGGACGAAGTCATTAAGCCAGACATGGGCCTCATCTGAGAAGACTGATTCGCATTGGCCTCAACAATGGCCTGAACGGCAGCGATATTCACTTTTTTTTTGCCAAAAGGTGGAGCTGAAAATTGGCCACTATCGTGGAGATGCGCAATTATGCGTTGAATAGCGCGCTCAGAAGGAGCATAATGCGCAAAGAGCTCTTACATTTGCCACCGGAGAACGTGAATTTGCCTAATAATCTTGAAAATCTTGGACAATTTCAAAGCATTGACCAAATGAAACGTGACATGTGACCTGATGAAATGACAAACCTTACTGAAGACATTAAAAAATGTGATACAAATCCGTAAACAAACATGGCCGACAAGCGAAAATCCCGTTATTCTTTTAGGTAGACGCTGTATATGCGAATAACCAACTTTTACTGTGTCTAAGGGCTGTGTCCTCAATGTCTAGTTAGCAGACTCCTTTCGGTAAAGATCCTTTTTTAACCTAAACTTAACTGACAGATAATTAAATTTATTAGCCCTCGGCGCCTTTTTTGAGCCAAATATAGAACTTCTTCGACTTCCTTCCCCATCCTTCAAAGTAACGTAACCCTACTTTCTAAGTAAATAATTGCGTAAAATAAATAAAATAAAATATTTTTTTTTTTATATATTTTCCAAATCAGAACTTAATTGAATTGAATTATTATGTATATACACATGTATACATAAATATATGTAAAATTGTATTAAAATGTCTTTAAAAACAGTAAATTATCAAAATAATTCTAATTTATATTTGCAGCCCATTGACTTGGACGCTGACACCCAATATCTAAAATCGAAGAGTAAAGGCGGTGACAGCGCAGATAACAGTATTCATAAGCCGCCGCATGCTGGTGGCAAGCACGCCAATAAATATAACACCGCCAACAAGCAGCCGCAGCACAACGCAAAGGGCGGCAGCAAAATGCAACGCGCACGTCTAGAATCGGAGGAGTCATCCGACGCGGATGCTCACAAAAACACGATGATGTTCGAACTCGATATGTAGTGATAGTTGCCATGTATAACAAATGCATACGCCACAGCAGAGTGGAATTGTACAAACAACAAACAATCATTAAGAAGCAACAGCGACAAATTAACCCGCGCAATTACAAAAGCAACACAAACCAACCACCACCCACCATATAATTAAACATCGGCAAATCTTACATTGTTTGTGTATACTGTAAGCAGTGCATGTGTTCTATTTACCATACATATGTACATATATTTATATATAATCTGTTGCAAATATGCTCATGCATATGTGTATTTACAATTTTCATTTGGCGTTAATTGGCAAACATTATTAAGTAATTTTCGTCTGTATAAAATTTGTAATTGCTAAAACACATACACACGAACAACAAAAAAAATAATTCGACATTTTAAATGTGAATTTTATAATTGTAAGCTGTTGCATCAGAAATTGTAAATTATTACTCGAAGAAAAAATTTACTTCAATTTACTTTGTTACCATTTACGGACACTTTAATATGCATAAGCCATGTCAAATTGTTTGATATAGGTAAAAAAGAAAAAAATTAGCTGTTTTCGATTGATTTTATTTAGCGTAAGAAATTGGAATTGTTAATTATGCATACAACAACATCTATTGGTAATATTTGTACTTTGAAATTTTGTAAAAAGCAACTTCAACAGCAACAATTTTAGCGTAATCATTCTCATCCTCATCGCATACATGCATACATACATACATAGATACACACGTTTCTTTATATACAAGTTGTACAACTACAATACATTTAGTGCATGTTCTCATATGCTCATACATGGACTTAATACATTCTGAGCACTTTAATTATTATATTGAAATGAAAAATGTTAATAAAATATTTTAAAATTATAAAAAACAAATTGTTTAAATTCACTAGAGAAAAGCTATTACTTATGCTGGCAGTGGAACTTGCATTTTTATACTGTTAGAAAGGCATAACAGTTGGTCACCTGAAATGCAAAATAACGTATCATCAAAAAATGCAAAATTGAGTGTCTTACTGATTACGCTTCACTACTTCAAATTACATACATAATATTACATATGTTCAACATTTTCAAGTTCTGCGCCCAGATATAAACCAGTTTTAACCAATATTAAAAAATTTTTTTTTCGCTCATGTTCCATTTTATTTCGTGTTTCAATCATGCCACTGAGAATTTCTGAAAATGTTGTTACGTTATTTTGCATTTCAGGTGATGATGCAGAAATTTTACTTCAGCAGGATTTTTCAAAACTCTTTGCAGCATATTTAATACTGTTACAACAACAAATGTTTACTTAGTTTTTAATCTCTTAACCTTACAAAATTTGTGGAGAATTACGAACTAATTGAAAGTTTACAGGTTTCATAAAAATCGATTTCTTTTATTGTTTTATTAAATTCTACAACACCTCCAGAATATTGTCCTAGATTTTCAAGTTGATCCGAGCAATAGTTTCGAAGATACAGCCTTGAGTAATGTGCGCTCGAGGCTTCTAGGCTAAATGCGTCGTCTTTAAACGCGTTTTTCTCGAAACTGTATTTCTGAAATATGTTGGATTTCTCGAGAACTACTCAACCGATCTTCATGAAATTTTACACAGGTCTTTGAGATACAACTTTTAAAGACTTAGACGAAGTATTTTTTTTCGATTACAATTATTTGAAATGAAATGTGAAATTTTCACTGAAATTTTCATTTTCATGTCTGCCAAAAATTCAATTTTTTTTCCGTTCAAGTTCTAAGTTAAGGTTTTAACTAAAACACGTTTTTTTTCACTTTAGAAAACTTTTTTCTTATATATAATATAAAAGTATGTTGGTAACAATAAAATATTTAATTTTTTATGAGAAATTTTTTTTTTTTGAAAAAATGCTGTTTTTTACGCGAGGAAATCCGTGTAACCCTTTAATTAAACGAACATTGAATGGTCCTAACCTCAAATATTTATAGTCTTGCAACGTGTTGTGAGAGAGGTCGTGGCACCCGCCCGACCGATCGAATTCGTTACGCAACATTCTTCTAATATTCTTATGTTACACAGTGAAAATAGGCGAAATCGGACTATGGTCACACCTACTTCCCATATAACACATTTTTAATTATATTATAATTAATTTTTTTTTGTTTTGATGAAGGAATCTGACCCAGGACCAGCGAAATGGCGCCGTTTTAAGTTTACTTAAAAAATATGTTTGCATTTCGAACTGTTAAACCGTTAAATATATTGTACTATAAAAACGGTACTTTAGCTAAATTAGTTCTTTACTTGCAATAACATTGAATTAACTAACACTTAACACTAGGTTTATAACTTAAGCAAAATCGAGTTCTTGAAATAGAAAATAATTTTGGGAATGCTGCTGAAGTTAAAGTTCTTAATTATCCATTCCTTGCCAATAAGCCATCAAAACCTTTCGGCCAGCAGTTTACGTATATGTACCACTTGCTGCAGGTCACGACGCTTGACCTCATTCACGTATAATACTGGACAATCTAGAGAACTGCATTTGAACTCTCCCACACGACCGCAACATGCCTGACATATCTGCTGCACCAATTGGTAGCCTCGCTCAATTTTGGCCATTTTCTGGTGCAATATGACGAAAGTGCGTTGCGGTTGCCGTTCACACTCCGCGCAGATGCCTTGCTTTGTTTGGCGTCCGCAGTTGGCAATACAATTTGTGGCTGAGAAATATTGTGAAATTGTGCTCTTCTTCGCATGATTTGCAGGTTCCACATTGAAAGCCAGCTTGTTAGCTGTGGAAACTGGTGGGACGATAAGTAATTTCCGGGGCAATGAGGCGAACCTGAATAGAGGTAGTTATTAATTACATTTTCAAGAAAAAAAAAAACAAGAAGAAACTAAGGCTATCCATACAAGCACTTGATTCCCATCATTCCGTTTGTATGGCAGCTATATGCTATAATTATCCGATCTTAACAATTTCTTCAGAGATTACACCATTTCCTTTGGCAATATCCCAAAATTCTTAAAGATATCTCGTCAAATGAAAAAGCTTTCCATACAACCACTTTATTCGGATCGTTCAGTTTGTATGGCAGCTATATGCTATAGTAGTCCAATATCGTGGTCCCGTCAAATGAGCAGCTTCTTGGGGAGTAAAGGACGCGTGCAAAATTTCAGATCGATATCAGACAGACAGACGGACGGACAGCTAGACGGACATGGCCAATTCGACACAGCCTGAACTTTTTTATACAACATCTCCGACGTTTCCTTTCCCTGTTCAAGGTATATATATAGCAAAAATATTTACCATTCATTTACATCCGCGCCGATGAGTAGCAAACAACGATTAAGCGGCGGTATAATTGCTTTGGTAATATAATAGATCGCGTTGATTTTCAAGCCTTCATCGGCCAGTACTTCATGTGGACTGCGTACGAGCCGGATTAGCGGTACACCAGGTGGTCCATTAACAATGATGAATGGAACGCGCTCACCACAACGCGGTATACGACGTGGATCGGTCTGTAACCATCTCCTATGAGGTTAAAAGTACACATTTTACATGTTAAGAATCTCAGCTAATTTAGAAATTTAGGGTTAGTTTATTTTGTGAATATTAGATGATTAGATTTTATGAAAATAATAATAATTTATTTATGTTGTAATTGCAGCAGTCGAAAACATTTATGAAATAAATTTGAGAAACGCTGCCGAGTTGATAAACTTTGAGCGAATAAAAATCCGGGTACGTTCCGGTTACGCAGACACACTGTTGCCATTTTATCATTTTCTTTAACTTATGACTTTACGCCTAAGGTCGCATACCTCAATAGATTTTACTTTTGCACCAAAATTAAAAAAAAAAAAATCATGAAATATAACCTCAAAAGTTGAATTAGAGACAAACACAGTAATTATAATACCACAAAAGGCGACATGCTCTCAAAGGGTTAACACTTAGGCTTGCACATACCTCGTCAACTCTAACGCTGGTACGCACGCGGTCGGCTTATAACCATTCAGTCCTCGAAACTCCTTTGCAAATATCAAATCCTGCAAATTGGCGCGCCCAGCGAGTAGTTTGCTAAATTGTCGGCAAACGTAGTGTTTGATTTTGCTCACATCAGTTGTTTCGAAAAGAATACGCAACACTTTCTCTAGCATTTTTGCAACGGCCGGACAACCATCGCGACGCACCGTCTCAATACCCTTCGCCTCATAGACGGGTTCCGCCTGATCCGCGGTTTCATACATATAGCCAACGTAACGCTTCTTAGTTTGTAGTATACAGGGTTGATATACCTTTTCCAGTTTCAATTTCACCGGCTGTGGATTGTCTTTGGTGACGGACGCTGCGATTTCCTCGCCTATTTTGAAAGCCTGTTCACGATTGCGCCCCGGCACTTGTACAAACATCGAATCTGTGTCACCATAAACGACACGCACACGCCATTTTTCATTTGACTCCACCATACGAATGGCGCGTTCAAGCGTCTCGCGGCCTTTCGCCACAACAGAATCTCCTACTTCCACGGCAGGCATGCGTCCACTGAAATTCGCCGCCGTGTAGCCATATGTCACATTCGCCATCAGTTTCAGGCCGAGTTGACGCGAATGGAGTATGCGTTGCAGAGCCGAATTGGATTTATCCAACTTCATCGATTGTTTAACCATTTGGCGTGTGTTTAAAATTTCACTAAGCATGCGCGGTAGAATACCCTCGCGCACCGACGATTTCACAAAGACAGCGCCGCAAGGCGAAATGGTGATGAGATCGTCGTCAATCAAACGACGTAGTAATGTGGGCGAGACGCGTAACTGTGAAGCGCCGAATTCGAAGGGTGTGGAGCTGAGAATATATAATAAGCGATATTGAAATATTTAATTGTACATTTTTGGAAAAAAATTGGAATTTTTAAAATAGAAAAGGATACTCACTGTCCCAAATGCTCAACACGGCCCAAACAAGTGGAGAAACAATAGTTGTAGGCTATAATCATGCTCGGATACAAACTTTGAAAGTCCAATACAATAACGGGATCAGCATAGAAGCGTGATTGTGGCTCTAATATAAGCGGCAAGTACTCGGGCGCTCGCATGTGGGCACGCTGTTGTACGCTCGGTGAGAGCGGCACCAGATTTCGCGGTTTTGCTATCCTTAAAGAGTGAGAGATAATATATTTTTATAAAAAATAGTAGTTTATAATTAAATACTACAGGATTAGGATTTTGAGATAAGGAAAATAATATTTTATAGAATTTATACTATTTAAGAGATTAGGGTGATACAATATTGAGAGATGTCCAACTGGGCTTGTAGAAGTTTTCGACTGCTCTCAAACTACTGATAGGTTCGAAGTTTCTTTATATCTGCAATATGTTCAAACTGTTCGCTCTTTCCATAACAGTTGGTGCTACGTTACCGATATGGATCCGACCAAAGACCCACAACTGGGAGGCATTACTAAGGCTTGCCGATCTAAAAGGGGTTCGATCTCCGAAAAGACAGCTCTTGGACGGGTCAATTCCGGTAAAGTAGAACCAGCTATTGTAAGAATTTAGAAGCACTCCTCATAATTATTTAGCAATGTTTTCTGTCTCTACAACAACAACTATAAAACCTTCGCCACAGATAGTCGGTTCTATGTTATCGGGAAGGAAACCAAATTTATACGCGGCCAAACACAGTCAACTTCTGAAGATCGCCATGGGAATGCTTTCTGCTACAATAACAACTATAAACGCTACCAACAACTTAGAACGTCTTACCTCAACATCATACTTTCCACACGAAATTGTGAGCCACGTGACAGAACCTCATAAAATTGTATGCCAATTAGTTTTGCCATTTCACTGGTGCGGCCAATCAGATCCAGTTGATCCAACAGCGCCAATGTGCCACGTACACGTTCCACATAATACTCGATGACTATCCAGCGTGTGTAGGGCACCTCAAACCATTCAGTGAGTGCACGATGATTATACGCGGGACAGCGTTTATGCAAAATATGATACATGACATTTTCGAAAGTGTACGAGGTGAGCGCTATTTCGGAACGCATCAAACGCCACACATCCAACAGAATGCGACCGCAGAGCTTCAACTGAAACAAGCAAAAATTCAAAGCGTATAAGAAATTTACATAAAATATAAAAAGACAACCGCACCCACCTCGATATCCAAATCGGTGAAATGCTCGCGATCCTCATCCACGTACTCACGCACTTTCTGTGTCGGCACGCGTGATAGCAGCGGTGCGATGTTGAAACCAAGGTGCTTGCCACGTTCCAAAACATAACCCCAAGATGCCGTCTCGATTTCGTAACCACCATAGATATCGGGATCCCAACGCATGCTCAACTCCACAAGCGCTTCGAATGCCTCGATCTCGGTATTCACGAAACGCATCGTCACATCGTCATTGCCCCCCGTGCCGTACATGCGATGGTCCTGCCCAGCATTATCACTTTCTATATCCTTAACAATAATGCAGCCACAATCATTTTGCGGTAAAAGATTGTCGCCTTTCGTCTTCGTTGCTGGCGAACGATGTTCGATGGCGTAAAAGAGACAACGCACCTCATCGTGTACTGGATCGGGAAGCAAATTTCCACGCGTCGGCACAAATAACTCCAGGATTATAGTTGTTAAATAATTGCACTGAAAAATATGTGGATATTTAGCAGTACTCTTCTTCTTAACTATAAACTATATCATATTAAATAGATATCATATAGGATAAAATTTTACCAGGACTAGTCCAGACAATGCGCGCACGCAAGGCGAATGGATAAACTTTTTTTTGTTAGATTGATACAATTTTGGTTTTTGGGCAGTAAGTATACTGAATCACGAACTCAACCGTTTGAGCGGTACAAAACATCCAGTCCAGATGCGTGTTGGCATCAGACAGCTAGCTGCCTACAAGGTGGTGGACGACCTACTAGTTCTGTTAACTAACAATAGGATCCGCTGTCAAGGATATGCGGACGATATCGTTATTATAGCTCGAGACAAATTCGAGGGCACTCTTTACGATTTAGTACAAAGGGCATTAAACCTAGCTAACGGATGGTGCAGTGGGATTGAACTAAATATCAACACCTCGAAGACGACAATCGTGCTGTTTACGGGACGTAGTTCCCTGCCCGGCGTCAGGAAACAAACCCTTGGAGGCGAAAAGGTAGAGATGACTAATATGATCAAATATCTTGGTCTCACGCTGGATTCCACACTGCCATTATGGTCAAAGCTAAAGATTGTCAGGTGGTTGTACACCATGATCGTGCGACCGATTATCACGTTTGGGGTGGTGGCTTGGGCCTCAAAAGAATGGCAGACTTCGGTAAGGCTTCAAACTATCGGAAGCTTCAGCGACTTGCATGCATCTGCGTTTCGGGTGCCATGCTCAAATGCACGACGGCAGCACTTGAAGTCATGCTTGAACTCACTCCACTTCACCTAGTAATCGGTTAGGTGGCACATAGCGCAGAGTTAAGGTAATCTTATCCCAGCATATGAAGGACTTCAGTGGTAAAATACCTTTGGCTCTTTTCCCAAAGACAACATTATCAAAAGATTAAACTTCTCTAAGAAGTTCAGGATTACCCTTAGCATTAATGGTTTCTTTCTCGAGCTCCTTCCAAAGGATAGTACAATCAAGTGCTACACTGACGGCTCAAAAACGTCGGAGGGAATTGGTATAACTGGGAATGAACTAGCTGATGAGCTCGCCCGTTCCGCAGCATCCGCTAACATGGTAGGACCTAAACTCTTCATCGCGAGGGGTCCACATTCCAGAAAAGAGTTCCATTCCAGAGTCGCGATGCAATCCTCATCTATTTATCTTATCTTAGGTATGAAGTGTGTCAAGGTATCAATTGTTTGTTTTGATTTTTCCTAAAGATAAAGGCTAGCGGTTCGGTGTTCTCTTGAAAACATTTTTCGTTTCAGAGATATTGTAAGAAATTGAATGCTCTAAAAAAATATATCTTACGTTTTTCGTAAACCTAACCGTTTAAAAGATATTAACGGTTAAGTTTTTCTTACGAATTTTATAACTCAACCAAAAAAAAAATCATTATAAATCGGAAAACTCACAGTTTTGTGCTGAAAGTGTCGAAGAGACTATTTTTTAGAGTACCGTAAAATATTTAGGTTTTTTTCTTTTTACACGCCTTAATATATTTATATGTATAGTATATTTATAAACAACAATATCGATAATCGAAAAAATTACCTCCACATCCGATTTGGCTTGCTGCAAATTCTCCAAATTCACTTTGAAACCAAAGGTGTTGTCCAGCGAAGCGCTACTCAAACCAAAACTAAGCTCATGGGACAATGGCGCGGCTTTCGATTGCAAATCTTTAAGAAATGAATTCCGTTCCAGTGCCTTTAAAACGTTTTCGTTCGATATGGTAGTGTCATTGGAGGATACAACCTGCTCACTGCTCAAGGTTTGTGTGTTTTGCACACTTTGCGATAACTGTAAACTGGCATCTGCCGTGAGCATACTCATTTCCGGACTAGCGCAGGCCATCAACTGCTTATTTAAGGAAAGCTTTGCGCGTTTCGTACGTGACTTCACTTTCGCACACGCATGTGCCTTAACTGTCGTTTTTTCAGTCGTGTTTGCTGCACTTGACGACCTTTGCGTATTCACTAACGGTGTTGGCGGTGTTAATGTGATGCAATTTGTATTGTTTAGGATGTCTTCATCGTCTTCGCCGCCACCGCCACCATCGTTTAATATCATTGTGGTCTTTTGACGTCGCACTTTTATGGGACTCTCGTCCAATGTTACTTTATTCTGTGCACATGCTCCGCTTTTGGCCAACAGATCGCGCGCTTTTAACCACAATTTAGCTTCTTGACGTGTGGGCGCGTGTATATGAGGTGTGATTGTAACTCGCTTCGGCGAGGCAAAGTATTCACGTATTCGTTGAGCATTTCGGTGAGAGCAGTGAGTAGTTAGTGTTGAGGGACCGCTAAGCGTTAGCATTTGCTGACGACGCCATTCCGTAAGACACTTCAGCTCGTCGCCAAGAACACTTTTGAATTCCTCGCAGTCGTTGAGCGTGTTTCCTAATGATGGGATATAATAAATAATAATAATAAAAAGTTATGCATTATAAAATATGCAAACAAATGATTACCTGGAATATGCAAAGCGATGTGACCGACTTCCTTCAGTCGTGTTATGTCATCTGGATTACCATAGAAGGGCTTCTGAAACTCATACTGAGGTATGTCCAGTTTTGCACAGCTCGCCAACACCTCTTCATAACTTGGTGGCAGATTAAGTGGAGTTAGCTGTACTAATTGCTTTGCAGAATTCGTTGCCGATACTGTGAGCAAAGGTGTGGTATTATTACATATTGTACTTGATATAGGCATTAAAGTTGCGCCTTGGCCGCAATGAAGTGAATTATGCGACTCATCTCTAATAAGTGGTATAGAAGAGCCATCTTTTACGAAGTTCACGTTAGTCGGACTTAAATTTGACAGACTACAAAGATCTTCGGTAAATGATATATCATAGAAACTTTGGATATGCGGATCTTCTATATCTGCGCAGTCTTCTGAATCTATTTTAAGCGTTTCCGTGGGTGAGGTCGACGATTTCGTCATGTTATCGTCTCCCTTTGTTGTCTCGTGTATGGATTTATTCGAAACATCATTTGTCTGCATTCTTCTATGTTGCACCAGGTGAAAGCTGCGTCGTAGACGTTTTGCGCTAATAGATGTGGGAGCGTCTTCCGTATCTGAAGCTGCAATTTCATCGCTATCACTTGAGTTGGATTGCGGACTTGTGTTATTTGGTAAACGCTTTTCTTGGTTAAGTTGAGGGCTGGGGCAAATTGTGCTCTTGCTCAATTCTTCGTGGCGATGATCAGATATTTCATTATCATTGTTATTGGCTATCAACTTTGATGATTCAGGCGTATTAGTATTCGAACTATCTAAGCCTTCTCGCTTGAAGCGTTTACTAATTCTTACTACACACTTTCTTATCTTATGTTGATGAGGCTCTGGTCTTCTCTTGAGGTTTTCTGTATTCGGAATGTCTTCCGTTTGGTTTTTTGTCTTAGCAACTTTCGACGGCTTGTTCCGACATTCATTTTTACATGCTTCTGTTAACGTCTCTTTCGTTTTATTCTGCTTCTGTGGATCCGGACCACACTTCCGAGTAAGAGACGTAACGGATCTAGACTTCCGAGTTCCTTCAGCTGCGTTTACCACCTGTTCTTCTTCAATGCTATATACTTTTAAAATTCGCTCACTTTTTCTACGTGGCGTTAACTCGCAAGTAATGTGTGTTCTATCCAAGTCCATAGTTCTTCGAGAGCGGCGAATTGGTGTACTGCAGTTCAAAAACAAAAACATAATTAATTTCAATACAAAAAATGTGTACTGTTAGCACATCAAATTTATCTGATTTAAAAATCATCATAAAAACTATCCAAAGAATATGCTTTGGTACTATTACCGCCTTACCAAATAATTATTTTCTTCTTTCGAATACTGATAATTGTATAATACTCACCGTTTTACACTTAGCTCGCCGCTTGGTTCTTTGTTCGCTGTAAAATGTTGCCGTGTTGTGCTTGGACTCCAGTCCACACTTTTTCGCCGCAGAGCGGTTAAGGCCAGCTTTTTGCTTAAGGTCATTTTGGTGCTGAAAATTAAATTAGAAAACAGAAATTGATTTCAAATTAACATCATAAAGCGGAGTAGGACTAACCTTTTAACATCACAGGAACCGAGATCTAAATTTCTCAAAACTGTATGACGCGCTGGAGTTGTTTCAGCTTCGTTTGCGACATTTCCTAGAACGTTTTTTTTTTTTTTATTTACAACAACAAATCTTGAAGTATTGTACTGCAACTTACTCTCTTGTTTCTTACAAGTGATTGTTAACGGTAATGGTGCATACTTTTTGCTCGCACTGGACTTTGGCGTTCTTGGTGAACGTTTCGGTGATGTATGTGATCTATTAGTGGTCCTCGGCGTTCGTGGTGAACTTAATACATTTCGTTTGTTGCCGGTTTGCGCACTGCTTGCGCCTTTAACCGGTGTCTTGGGCAATAAATCGTCTGAACCATCCATTTGTGGCAAAAAGATTTGATTACCAGCTTCTTCGGTTGGTTGACTGGGTGTAAATTTTAAGATCAATTCATCCATATCCTCTAAAATTATGGAGTAATCATGAATATTGCCATTTTCACTGGTATCGGAATCGGTGTCGCATTCAGGCATCGGTTGACTCATAGCGGCGGCTATCACTTGCTTGTCTAGCAAGTCTGGTGAAGGATCAACTGAAGTAAAATGTATATATGTAATTTGTAAATATTTAATTTTTTTTTATATATATCATAACTATTGTTACATTTATTAAGCGTTTGCGTTAGTGGTGCAAGCGTGCTATCTAAATCGATCTGGTTTTCATCTTCTTCATGCTCTTCCAGCTGTTGTAGAATATCCAACAACTCCAAATCTTCTGCACCCACTAAATGAGATAAAAGACAATGCTTGAAGTTGCAGAACATATTTTATAAACTCTCACATACTACGCATGTTCAATTGTTTTGGTGTTTCGGCATTCAAATTCGAAAATATTTCTTCATCAACGACAGTGTCATCCAAAAAAATGCTATCCCCACGATCAGCAATCTGTTCGTTAATAGGCGGTGTTGCTGCGGATTGTATTACTGAACTACTTATTTGAAAGCCATTTTGCGAGACATGATTCTCAATGAAGGATGCATCAACCAAATTTTCATCAGGTGTACATTCCTCTGGATAAATGGCATTACCAATAATTTTGCGAAGATTGAAAGTGTGATGCTGAAAGTAACATATTTTAAGTTAATTCTACATCAATACTATAATTTGGACAAATATAACTATAACTCACCTGTTCTTTATCACCAGAATTTAATAAAGTAAAATTGGCACTACTTGTTTGTAGCGTCAAATTCATGGATTGATCAGCTTGACCGACATTTCCCGTTGCAGCCAATTCTAATGCCATTAATTTGCTTTGCAAGACAGTACGGTGGAATATATCGCTCTCAGTTGGTTGTACATTGCAACGCTCCTGAGTGGGCGGCAACTCCAAATCAGGTACCTAAATTAAGCATTACCAATAAATTGACTTTCACAAATCTTTAATCACAAGACATACTCAAATTACATTACCTTCTCAACATCAGGTCTCTCTGCCATCTTCTGTCTACGCAAACGTTCATCATTCCAAATGGCTTCGATACCAGGATTCGAATGTGTTTTGCTGTTATTACTGCGCAAAGCGAGTTGAAAACGGTTCAATATGAAATTAGATCCGATATCCACCTCAAATTCACAAGTTGACTGTTTTTTCGCCACTGTTGGATCAAGAAACTGTGCTTGCTTCAACGCAGGAATGTGGGATTCTACTGGTAAAAAAAATCATACAAATAACAGCGCCTAAATTTATTGAGTAAGAAACAAAATCTTACCTGTGGAATTCTGACCATCACCAGTTTGACGAAATTTAACAACATCGAGCGGTATATGAACAAAACTCATGCCATATAAATTATAATCAATCATAAACTGTAGAATATAGGGCACGTGTGATTCGAAGGGATGAAAATTTTTATTCATAACGGCGCCACTTTGTAACAAATTGGCTGCACGCCTTACAAATCGAGGATTAAACATGTAGATTTTAAGGAGCTGATGTTCCCCGCGATGGTATCCATAGAAAGGACTAAAATATGAGACATAAATATTAATTAATTGTAAAATCCATTAACAGAGTCTGCTTTTATACACATACATGCCCTTGACCAGCTGCACTTTAAATACATGTATCGCGCTAGAACACGCCTGTCCCAATGAGACGTTAATTGCTTTGTCTACATTACTGGTAATTTGGTAGATTGCTTTATTCAACGACTCGAACTCCTTCGCTTCGTACGGTATATAGAAATATGGAAAGACACCGTGTACATGCATGCACGTTTTGCGTCCATCAGCGCTAGATCCAAAAATTCTAATTATTGGCACCTGGAAAGTATGAATTTCACAAATATTACAATGTAAGAGAAATGCTAATGTAACCGACTCTTTTAATTTCCTTGCCGCGAAACTCCGAATAGCATGGATCAAAGCCGAATATCGGCTTCTCCATGTAAAAATCCGCTATGACCAGCCGTACTGAGAAAACTCCTGCGTCTTCCCTTGATTTACTCATTTCGCGGGTTCATTTAATAGTTGTGAAATAACAGAATTGGTTAAACATTTAAAACCTTTCAACCCTTACCTATAGTAAACAAAATATTCAAAGTAATGTATCGATAAATGCTGATTAATCGCCTGGTGTCAGCTGTTTACACTGCGAGAAATAATAGCCTGGAACATTGAGAATTATTACAAAACCTCTTTCCAGCTAGATGTGTACTCCTACTTTTTGCTACATTCGCTTATGTTATTTTTATTATTATTTTGATGTATGTTGTACTTATATTTGTTTGGTATTATTGATGCAAAATTAATTATGAAATATATGTACCCACCGTTCCTTATCTTTAAATTTTGGTGTTGTTGTTTTTGTACTAGAAAAAGAACACACATTCTTTGTAATGTCGTCCTTGATGGGATGTCAATTCGCATCCATTCCATTTATGTATACCTCACTGTCTAGAAAAAGAACTATCTGTAATTCAACTTTCTAAGCTATCTGATGGAATCGATCTATCAAGAATGTGAAGGAAGTATGTCAAAACGGTGCTTTTATATCTGATGGAATCGATCTATCAAGAATGTGAAGGAAGTATGTTAAAACGGTGCTTTTATATCTCCAGGTTTTAGAAAGCTCTTATAGCTTTGAGACACATCCTTTTTTTCCACCTTTTTATCGGTTATACATGAAGATTTGAAGTCCTCAATTCATTCACATACTTGTATATATAATATTAGGGCATCCGTTATTTCACAAGTTGATTCCATTTTTTGCAAATGCCCCTTAAGTTAAAGCTTGTGCCCTAAAAAGAAGTCTCCAACGTAAGCTTTTTATTTTCAATTAAAACCGTGTCTATAGCATTAGACTTTTCCCCATGTATAAAACATAGGATATTTTGCATTGTGCAAATGAATTTACAACTTTGAGAAAAAGTTATTTTAATTTAAAAAAAGTACATTTAATTCAAATTTTTTCGCCCAACAAAATATATTGTTATGATCATCATTCATACAATTGATTTATACATACTGTGTTACTGTTGTTGTTGTTGTTGTAACGGCAGAATTCTGCCGAGTTGACAGTCCTTGGCCGGATAACAATCCGGGTCCGTTCCGGTTTTCATAGACCCGACTATCGTGGGAACGTGGGTGTTACTCATACGACATGGTGTACTGTATGAATGCATTTGATGCATAACTTTGACTTCGTATAACTTTGAAAGGAATTTTTGTGTGAAAAACTGATTAGACTTTTTTGTAGACCTGAAAAATTTGTTTTCGAATATCACTTTTATAATTATTTTCTTTTTATTGCAAAAGTTAAAGAGCTCTATTAAATATGTGGAAAAGTAAAATGCTCTAGTCACAATTCAAATTGGGAACAAAGAGTTTGTTTACATTGGATCCTTTCTTAGGGGAAAATCTTAAACTTCTGTTGACATTTACGAAAAAAAATCAACTTGCGAAATAACTGACAACATAAATTATATGTAAGTATGTATATACCCATATTTATGCTTGTACCAATGATTGCCATTCAATTATACACTTTTCCATAATCTGTATATAGCATATATACGTATATTTTATTTAATGTTCTGTTAAGACAATACAAAGTCATAACTTCCTTTGTCCATCGCAATATTGCTGCACTCTATATACCGTTGTCATACATATATACTTATGTTTATAATTATTTTTAATAAATTTTTAGTTAACTTGTAAAATTGCAAAGTGCAAAAATGTCAAAATTTATTATTTTCTTATTTTGGCATGTGCTAGGGAGGGATAGTTAAAGTTTTTTTTTTTAAGTAGAGAGAGCTTGAACGAGAGGTAGTAAGAGAAAGCTAGAAAAAGATAATGGGGAAGAACAGAGTGAATTGTAAAGGGTACGTGGGTGGAGATTATATTAAACAGAGCGTTGAAACTTGTTAATTTTTCCAAAAAAAAAAATGCAACTTATGAATCACGTCGTTATTTATTACTGGGTGTTGAGGCGTAGTACACTTCTTATACATATGCACGTTTTCTTTCCTGTTGTTTGCCACGCGCTGATGTTTGGTACATATTCACGGTAAAAAAAAAAACACACACAATAATAACAAAAACAGCATCCAGAACCGCCAAAACGTTGACCACGAATATATGCCAATAAGTTGCATTACAACCACCTGCTCCAATGACTTTTTGAATTTACTTAAATACTAACTTTTCAATTAAATTGTTTTATTATGTTGATTTTCTGTTTGTTTTGTTTTAATAATTAATTAGTTAAAGTGCTTTTTCCACGTACATTAGAAAAAGATTATCATGTGTACTTTTACAATGTGCATAATTCAGTTTCAAGTTTATTATATACGTAGGTTATGATTTCTTGTTTTTAATTAATTCATTTTTTTTGTTTTTGGTTTTAATATTTGTTTATACCATCACTCGCACTTAAAAGTTTGCAATTAGCATTAAGATTGGTGTGAAATTTTATTGTTTGATTTTCAGATTCATGGTGTTAAGGCAGAAATAGTTGTGTAAAACGAAAGAAATACATGTTTTGTACTAAAGAAATGTGTTGAAATTCATTTAAGTAGTATTGCCTTTATTTAAACGACAGCTGCAAAGTTAAGCTTCGCATATAAAAACGTATTAAACATAACATTATATATATTTATAAACCGATAAACCAAGTTAAAAACAAATAAATAACGATTCTGTCATACTCTTCATATGGCGCTGCATGATATATACTTGTATGTATGTATGTATTTTAAAAACATGTAGGGTTTGAAAATTTCACATTTTTCTTGATAATATCTTAGTTTTAGAAATTTGTTTATTTTGCTACAATTTATTATATCTTTATCTAATTCCATTTGCATTAAGAAAAAATTATGGCAATTACATATCTTACAAGTTTTCGCTATTAAACTCCATAAAAGACTTTTTGCAAATTGCCATTTTAGCGCTTATATTAATTATGTATTCGCTACAAAGTATGTATGTACTTAACAAAAGCTAAAAAGATGTTCAGTAAGTATTTTATTTGCTTTTAAATTCTTTTTTTCTTTTTCTTTATATATAATATTCATATAATATTGCAAGAGATTGTGTTATTTTCGTTTTTTAAACGCTCAATGCGTAACTTCACCGTGTACTTAAGCACGCTTTTCCACTTTTGCTTCGAAATGTTTCATATTGTTGACAGTTTTATTCATTTGCAAAGAAAAGTAAATTAGTTAACAAAGAAATATTTTTGCCCACAGAAAATTGTTAAAAATAAAAAAATATATATGAATTAAAATAAAGTTAAAGAAAAAAAGTAATCAAATTAAAAGAAAAAAAAAATTATAATAAATAAAAAACTACACACAAAAAATAAATTAAACCAAAAAATATATTAAATTAAATAAAAAAAAGTAATGAATCATAAAAAAATTGATTAAATCACCAAAAAGAAAATTAAATTAAATTAAATTCTAAAAAAAAAAAGAAAAATTAAAAGGAAAAACAAACGAATTTGCTCATTTATCTGCAGTTCCCTTTTCACCGTGCGAGGTTTGACACAAAACCATGAAATATATATAGATGTATGTATATGTAGCTTTTGCAATGTTGGCATGACATAAAAAGAATATGTTGAACAAATCTAGATTTTTATGTTTCTTGAACGCATAAAATTAAATCAAATTAATAGAATTACAAATAATTAATTTTATTGCTGCGAATTTGTACGTGACAAGTATGTGTGAGTTTTGACCTATATGAATCTGCAGTATATATGCTTAAATATTTTTTATTAACAGAAATGTATTTGACTAGCTAGTTAAAAAAAATATATATATGTATGTATGTATATACATATATCTCAAAATTAAATGGCAAAAGTTTTCGAAAAGTACTTCAAAATATAACTGAGTTGCAAGTTGAGATTTATATGGCGTTAATAATTATAACGGTTCATAGAAATTTGTCTAATAAAAATTACTAAATTCTGATATTGCACTTTTTCTTAGAATCATTATAGCTTTAATTGCTCTAGGTGCAACATAATATACAATATAAATATTTTGGCTTTATATGCATATACATACATATAAGTATGTGTGTGTATTTGCATGTATATATTACAATATGGTGGTGATTCTAGCATTTTTTCTTGTTCATGATTTTAACCTTTTCAACAGCGTAACTCTTTTTATTAACATATGGAGTTCGACTGATATATAGAAATAAGTAATTATACTCAGATTAGTTAATAACCTCTCAAGTCGAATTTTCGTGTTCAATTCTAAGTTTTTAGAAGTTTGTAATGCTTTTATTTGCTGTATTCACTATGATTTGCTTTAGTTTATGAATTTTAGTTAAAATTATACTCTATATATATGCATATGGTGCTCTTTTCAATGCCTTCATTGCTATATTTATTAACAGCTTTTGTTGTTGTTTAACAAAGCTTAATGTTTGGTATATGCGCGCAAACATTTTATATAAACACGCTAATATTCTTTAAGAAACTTTAAAAAAGTATTCAACATAACTTTTTAAAAAATATTAGTTTGCTTAAAAAATGTGTGTACAATTATTTCGAGATTTAACAAAACAAATAATAATTAAGAACAATTTAAAGTAGTTTCCAAAGTACAAATGTTTAAATTCATATAAAATATATTGGTATTATATAAAGTGTAGCATTAATAGTGTTCTCAGAAAGCGACCTTAAACGTCAACAACCATTTTTTTGTGTATATCTGTGTTACCGACCACGGAGCAAAATTCGTCGAAGGAGATTTTACCATCCTCATCTTTGTCGGCGAAGCAAATAGTTTTATCAACAATTTGCTGTAATTGTGTGTCTTTCAGATTATTGCCCACCATCATTTTTAACACCTACAAAGTTAAAAAATAATTAATAACATGTGGAAAAATTAGGCATATAGTTTAATATACTATAAAACACTTTAATTGTATAGTATGTACACACACATTTCAAACTTACTTGAAAAAGCTCTCCATTCGATATGTAACCATCATTATCCATGTCGTAGATGCGGAAAGCGAAACGCAATTTTGATAGTTTGTCACCTTTAACGCTAAACTGTGACACGCCTTGTATGAATTCCTTGAAATCGACTTCGCCATTACCGTCCGCATCAAAAATATCGATGACACGCTGCACCAAAGGATTTTGTTGCAATTCCGGTAAGGACATGAATTCATCTACGCTCAGTGCCCCCGAATTATCCAAATCGAGTTTGCGGAAACGTTTGCCTAAACGTCTGATCTCATCAGCATCAACTAAAATAGTAAAGAAATTAGTTATTAGTTGTGAAAATTGTTACTGCTTGTCCGTTCGACGAAACACAGCTACATAAATTAATGTATTTAAGAAAAAATAATATAAATAAATAAAAATACTTACAGTTGGAGCACATCTCCATGGGCAGAGAGGTTTCATTACCCTAGAAATAAAAACAAACTTTAATTAATCATTACTAAACACGAAATTTTAATTAAATAAAAAACTGAAATCGAAGAAAAATTTTTAAGACAAATATGTATGTACATATTAAGAAAACTTTTCCAAAGAGTAAAATTAAAAAAAAATTCTAATATCGCACTGAACAGAAAATTTTATTTTTTATTTTTGCTGATATCATCAAGGACTGTAATCTCATCCAGCAAAATAAAAATATTTATATACATACATATTATATCATTTGATGAGTTATATGCAGAAGACAGAGCAATGAATTAATATCAAAGTTGAATGTTATATAGAAGTAAAATAAAATTGCTTGAAACTGGGACAATTATTAAACAGAAGGCATTAACCCCCAATGTCCACAAGTTCTTTTTTAGACTTACAAACAAACACACCTACGTGTGCTTATGTTTGTACATACTTGCGCTCTGCAGGTGGCCGCTGTGGCTTTATATTGCTTGGCAGGTAGCACACAACCAATGCCCCATTGGCCTTGCAAAACCCTTGCGCTGAAGGTAGACTAAAAGGCAACTTGTGCTTGGTCATCGCTCGGTCATCCCAATAAAGAATTTAGAAACAAAAAAGTTTAAAAGTTAAATTATTTCCTTGCAAAGAGATAGAAAATAACATAAAAATATATGAAAGCCACCCAAATTAAAAAAAAAACTTAAATTCACCCTTCGATAACCCTATTCTCTAAACACACATTTGTATGTACATATTTGTGGACAATGAAAACTATTAAATTACTTAGACATTTTTTGATTTTTTTTAATTTTACCATTTTTTACGCTGTTTTAGATGCGTTGCTAAAGATATGCCGAGATTTATAAATCACAAATGTTTCTAATTGGAAATGTATTATATTTTCACTTTTTACACCCTGGGTTGTTGGTTATTTTCTACTTCTCACGTCTATTTCTTTACACTTTCTTGTATAGCAATTTTTATTTTATTTTTTTTTTTGCACTGTGAACTTTTTAAGCGAGACGTTATTGCACTTTCTGTTATAAATTTAACAACGGATTTACAGAAATTTTATGTTTTGTAATATATTTTCACTTTTATTTGCCAAAAGGCCTAGACTTTTTCCATTTATAAATTCGGAAATTTTGCTTTCGCTTATTCCGTTGCTGCTTCGTTCGATATGAAGTTATACCAGAGAACGTTTATTATAATAAATACACACACATAAGTAATGCCAACGCCTTACACTTAGCCATTTTAGGGATTTTGACAATTAACTTAAATTTGTTATATATTAACGTTAACAATTCGTGGAACAGATATAATATTTTAATTATTATTATTTTATGCTTAAAATGTTTCAGTATTCGTATACATATTTTATACAATTAATTTGCAACGAAATCTTCGTTAAAAGTGGCTGTATGGTATGACGGACATGTGTTTTCGATCCATTTGTGTTGAAGTGAAGTTCAATAAATCAAGTCAGTGAATGGAGTTGTGAAAAAAATTAACTAAAATTTCAAAATATTTAAAAAAATGTTTAGATATATGTAAATACATAAACCTGCCACTCTGATGAATTCACACGAGTGCAATTAAATTACTCATATACTTAATTTTCGTACATGTTTACCGATTGAAGAACGCTTCTCAAAATATTTGCTTATTTGTATATCGTTTTTAACGAAAGGAATGCATATTGATCGCGGGCTCAAGTGTGTTGCGTATAGTAACCTTAAATGAAAGCACCAAATGCAACTCTGTCTTTATGGATGGTACAGTAATCTGACTTGGCAACTCTGAACTCAGGTAATGCAAATAATCACCTGTTTGGCATGTTAAATAGAGGAAAGAAAAAAATTGAAAGCATAGAGTTTGTAGACAAACAATACGTCTTAGTGCAATCATCTCGCACAGCTCACAAATTGAAAAATCAGTTCTTAGTCAAACCATTAACGCCTAATTTTGATATTAAACACAATAACACATCGAATTATACCATAGCGCATAAAAGAGTCGGGTTCGAAGAGAAGCCAACCAGCTTGGATACTGCCAGGAAGTGAAGTTTAACTACTCTTCACAACATTTGTGCAAGTTTTTTTTGTACGGATAACCTGTTCTCTACTTACTGATATCACATAATATGGAGCATATATCTGCAGTTAACAGCGGAAACGTTGGGGACGACAATAGCACATCAGAAACAACGTCCGCAGGCAATAAAACAATAAACTCGAAAGATTCTGAGAGCGGTGTTGGTGCTGTAACTCCACTTGCTGAGGTTGAGAAACTCACCTATGAAATCCACCGTTACTCCAGTTTTTCCACCAACTATTTTCCTGAGTAAGTCGCATACATACATATGTAAACGCAGAAAAACACTTTTGTTGTAGCTTCGCTTACCTAAGGGCTAGCGGGAAGATTTGCATAATACTGCTGCTCTGTGCACAATTTTGCGCTTTATATTAGATATTTATACAGTTTGCTTAAATTTGAAGAATACAAAAACAAGTAAAGCAAAATAACAAGCGACACAATAATATGAACATGTGCATATACACACAAACACGACTGCGTGATTAGATTGCATTTGGGCGCGATATTACCTCTGTTTTTGAACTTTGCATATGGATGTATGTATGTGTGTTTACATATATGATTTGCTTCCACTGCCAACTGCGCAGTCGGTGATAATGAAAATATATACTTTTTGTAAAATTTCTTTGTTTCACAATTTAATTGATTATTGTTTTTATTTTTAGAAATATACTGGTAGATTGCCCTAGTGACCAATCCTCACGTTGGTCTGCACACACAAATAATCCACCACAATTTCTTACGTTGAAGCTAAAGCGTCCTGCTATTGTTAAAAAGATAAAATTTGGCAAATTTGAAAAGTCACATGTGTGTAATATAAAAAAATTTCGTATATTCGGTGGACTCGATGAGGAGCGCATGGTGCTACTTTTAGAAGGGTAAGTCAACAAAATTATGTGATATACATTTTGTTATAACTTTTAATTTAAACTTATATTATTTATTACTTTTTAGGGGTCTTAGAAATGATAATGTACCCGAAGTGTTCAATTTACGTTGCAAAACGGAGGACGGTTCGGAGCAACTACCCATTCTGTTTGTAAAAATAGTGCCACTACTCTCATGGGGTCCCACTTTCAATCTCAGTATTTGGTATATCGAATTGCATGGACAGGATGATCCAATGTACACCAGTGTCAGCTTGAGGAACTACAATATGGTAGATATTAAAATGTTAAAAGGCAATGACACTGGTAATTTCATGCAAATCTTTTCAAAGCTACGCGAAGTTGAGATCGTTAAATTGTGCCTAAAACACTTTCGTCAGCAAGGTTACGATGCTGCTTTCAAAGCTCTGCAGGAGCAAACTCAAGTGCAGCTGGAAAACCCGCTTATAAGTGAACTACACAAATGTTTGGTTGTGAAGGGTGACTTCGAAAATGCCGAAAAATTGATTACTAAATGTGTTGGCGAGGGTCTCATGGACCAGTATCTAAATCGTCAAGATTATAAGCATACTTGGCGCATGCAACTAACACAAAGCCCCACGCAACCAGGTTAGTTGTTATTGATGTATACAATTTTGGATATTTTTAATGTATACTAAATTGAATTTTACTTTTAAGGCAATCGTGGCGGTCATCAATTGGTAGTGGATACTAAAAAACGCTTAGTCTATTTGTATGGTGGTTGGGATGGTTATCGTGACCTCAGCGATTTGTGGGTTTTTGATATAAAAACTAACAGTTGGACATTGCTTTTCGAACAGACAGAGCTGTTTAATGGACCAACGCCGCGCTCATGTCACAAAATGGTCTACGATTCGGTTAGCGAAAATATCTTTATGTTAGGCCGTTATTTGGACAACTCAATACGCACTACAGACTATATTAAAGTTAGTTATTTATAAGAATTACTGTGCAAACTTAAGATAACGGAAATAATTTACAGAGCGACTTCTTCCTTTATGATACACGTGCACGCACATGGCTGCAAATCTGCGACGATACAAGCCAAGTCGGTGGTCCACAATTGGTCTACGATCATCAAATGTGTATTGATAGTGAGAAGCGTAATATTTATGTGTTTGGTGGAAAAATACTCACACCACGCAGTGTCTCGAACAGCACGTCAAATGAACCAGAATACTCGGGTCTATTCTCATATCACATTGCCACCAACACATGGACACAGATACTCGTCGATTGCCATCATCCGAGCGCAGCACAAGCCGACGTACTATCGATAAAGTCGCGTATAACGCATTGCATGGTATTCCACACGGTAAAAAATTGCACCCATTTTGTATGAAAAGTTCTTATTTTCAATATTGTTAATATTTTTTCAATAGAAACATCGCAAACTTTATATTTATGGCGGTCAGCGGGGCAAAGAAGACATCGATGATTTTATCACCTATGACGTGGACACCCAATCCATTTCAGTACTGAATAAAAACAATAATAACTGCGGTGGCGCCGGCGGCAGCAGCGTCTGCAGTCACAATAACGCAAGCGACACCAAGAATGAACCGTCGCCAGGTTATACGCTGCGCGCCACAATCGATTGCGATCGCGACGAAATATATATTTTCTCCAGTTTGAGCAAATTGAAAGACCGTCGTGATATCCAACATATCGATGCTTCCAACTCATTTTGGGTATATTCCCTGCAACATTATATGTGGTCGCGTATTTACACTTGTCGCCATAATGCCGAAGCGTCGAATACTACAGCGAAAAATGATCTACTCGAGCCGTGTCCACGTTATGCGCATCAGTTGGTTTACGACGATGTGGCAAAGGTGGGTAGTGTGTCATATTTGTTGGAATTCATTATAATCTGTATGTATTTTGCAGTCGCACTATCTGTTTGGTGGAAACCCTGGCAAGTCGTCGCGCCCGCAAATGCGTCTGGATGATTTTTGGATACTGGAGCTGGAAAAGTATTACAACAGCAAATATAATTTGTTAAATGTGTTAATAAAAAATTGTTTAATATTGTTTTTAGACCTAAGCGCAGTGAGATACTGATGCATTGCCGTTATCTCGTGCGAAAATTGCACTACGAAGAAATGGCGCGCAATGATCCGCTGAGTGCAATGCAATATTTACGCCATCACGTTGCGCAAGTTATTGATCACTCGAATCCAGAACAATTACATAATGTAAGTAAAATATTTTTTAGACATTTTTTGAAAACTAAAACTAAAAATTAACAAAAAAAATTTTAAAAGATCAATTGCTTTATATAATACTAACATTTTTCTCTTGGAACAAACATATCTTTTCCTAAATATTTATTTGTGTCAAAATTAGTTTTAGAGTAATTTATTTTTTTAACAAACATATTTTGTAAAACTTTCGTTATTTCTGTTCCACTTTTTAAAATGTTTACATTGAATTTTTTAATAATTTAAAAACTAAGAAAAATATTTTTAACAATTAAAAGAATAAGAAAATTATATTTTTATTAATTAAAAAAATAAAAACTTATTTTTAAAAAATAAAGAAAAATTAGAAAAAAATATTTTTAACAGAATTTTTTTGAAAAAAATATTTCCCCACTTTTTGGCCTTTTTTAATGCCTGGATCTGATTTTAGACTTAGAAAACTTTTTCAATATACATATGTATGTACATATTTATGTATACCAAATTTTTATTTCTTAACACCAATTTTTTGTCCAAATTCAAAAGGTTAACTCAAAATGAATTTAATTTAAAAAACTCAATAAAAAAATTATCCCTTTTTTTTACATAAAAAATGAAATATCTATACATACATACATACATACAATCCCTTATATAGTACCTTTCCAACAAATTTTAATTTAAAAACTAAATTTCAAAAACAAAAAATATAACCTCACCTGATACATTTTTTTTGCTATTGTTTTTTTTATACACTGAATTCTTTTCCCTACCACTAATTTTTTTTACAATTAAAAAAGAGTATTCTAAAAGATTAAAAAAAAAACTACAAAAAAAATTAACTAAAATTTAGACATAATACATATTTATTTTATTTAATGTAAAAAATAACTTTTTACAAAAAATATTTGAACACTGAAACAAACCTCGGTTAATCTGTGTAACACAAAAATCTTGACAAAAAAATTCGAAATAAATTGTTTAATATCTTAACATATTTTTTTGAAACAACGACTTATTTATACAGATAATTTTTCACAATTAAAAAAATATCCCAAACAGATTTTAATTTAAAAAAATCCATTGATAAATTTTTCTTCCCCTTTCCCTTTTTTTACACTTTTAACATAGAAAAATAATTTTGTATAAGTATTTGGAACATTATTGACACAGAGTTTCACATACTTAAAAAAAAATTATTGAAAAAAATTTATTTAAAAAAAATATTATAAAAAAATAAAAAAAATATTTAAAAAAATAAAAAAAATATTTAAAAAAAAATATTTAAAAAATTATTAAAATATAACTTTCGAAAATTTTTTTTTTTAATTTTTTTCCGTAATTTTGTAAAACTCCGCATTTTTTTCTAATGGCGCAATTTTTTTCTTACAATTATAAAAGGTATTCGAAAAGATTTTAACAAAAAAAAATTCAATTACAATTTTATACATGTAACAATAAACCTTTTTTTACATAAAATTTTTTTTTGTAAAAAAAGTGGTTACACAATTGATCCTCTCTAACACCTACAGCTTGACAAATTTTTTAACATAAATATTTTAAAAAATAGTTTACAGTTAGTTTTTGAAAAAAAAATTTAAAATAAACCCAAAAACGAAAAAATTACTTTTTTTTCAACTTTCAACATTTTATTGCATTTCTCTTCACAAAGCATTTTTTCCTACAATTTTTTTTTTTAGTTCCACAAGTTGGCCTCCCTGCTATTTCGCTCCGACGATGTCAGCAGCACAATCGGTCGTTCACCATTGGCCACACCGCCTTTGGGCAAGTCATTGAAAATGGATAGCAGTATGCAGGTGGAGAATTTGGAAACGGATACCACAAATACAACGGCCGAAAGCGACGAAAAACAACTAGATGAAGGTATGCAATTAAGGCAACGTGCAACTCGTTTTGTATACTTTTAATTAATTTTATATTATATATTTATGCGCAGACTCTTCGAATAAATTGGGTCTGCAGTCGGAGGGCTCCAATCCCTCGGAGGATCTCTCAATGGAATCTTGTGATAGCAGCGCAACCGCATCATCTGTATCTGGCGTTTCTGATTCGGCTGTGTCTTCGGCTTGCTCCATAACACACAGTCGACGGAATAACAGTAAGAGAACACATGACAGTCGTGCACCAGAACTGCGCCGGCGTCGTGCCTTTCTCTTTAATAAACTCGTGAAATTGATGCCGGCCAATATGGTGCAGCCGGAACGGAATCTTAGCGATTTTGTTGTTATGTAATAGCACTGATGTTGAAAAAAAAACTTACTTTTTATAACAACCTACGGATTAAGTTAAGCTTTTCAAAGCAAATGCGTTTTTAAATGCGAGGAATGACATGTGGAAACTGTGCTCTGCGTTAAGATTATATATAACCAAAATATTGAATAAGTACCAAATCAAGTTTAATGTTGAATGCTTTCGAAAAGTCAATAATCTGTCGATTATGAAATCTTTATAATACACACATATATATATATGTATAATTAAAGTCTGTAATGTTAATTTTAGTGTCGAAGAAATAACAAATATGCCTTAGCATCGGTTAAACGCAAAAAAAGTGACAAAATTATGGAAGAAATATTTATTTAAAGCAGGCTTCCATATGTCGCTGTTGTCTTGGTTATGTGAAATCTCTGCTATTTTGTTTGTTTGTTTAGAGCATAAGGACTTTGTGATACCAATATATGTATATTATACCTACGCTGGCATTAGGAAATGTAAAATGTTTATGCGCTGTTCGCATTTTCAAAATAGTACTGATTTATAATTATTTACTTTATACAAATTAAAAATATGTAATTGTTAAGCGAACATAATGCAATATATAATATAATTAACATAATATTTCTTACAATAAATAATGGAAAATTTAAAATTACAAATTTTTCTACAGACTTTTTTGCTAAGACTTAAAGGCCGTCGCTTAATTGATGCCTATTGATTCCAGGTAATGGCTCATTATTGTATCCTGTACCGCCAGAAATACGACGCGAAAATTTCTCGTATCTGTGGATAAAGAAATACATGAAACTATGGCGATACATATAAATATATATATATAGGGTATTTTTTTTTAACTATTCATTTTTTCCAAACCCATTATGAAATTTCCTTGGAAATATCAAAAAAAAAAATCCCTGAAAATTTAAGCCCTAAATATTAAGATTAAGGGCTGAAAAAAGGCATGTAAAAATTTTCCACAGAAAATACAGGAAAATCGTGATTTTTTATCTTTAAATTTCTATAGGTAAGAGGCATTTTATGGCATCGCTTTGACTTTAGACACATATTCCTCAGAATTGTTCACTCTACAAAAGTGCACAGTGCAACAAAGTCGTAACTCACACCGGCGAGGTAGTACGGGACTCTAAACCTAAACTTTTCCACGAAGTCCGTATTTTTTGTATATATATTGTAAATGACAAGAGCTATAGAAAGAAATGTACATGACAAACTTCTAGGAAATTTTATTTGCTACAAATAAGGTCTGAGGTCAAAAGCGCTATCATTAATACTTCTCGAGATATTCGACTTTTTAAGTGAGGCTATATGGAATTTTCATAGATTTTTTATTACATACCATCTCAGTCAAATCAAAGTGCTTGAAACTTGCTTGATCGAATAAATTTATTATTAACATAAATTAATATTTTTTCATAAAAATATTTCTTTAAAAGTTATACGCATGAAATGTACTGTACTCATATTAGTACACCATGTCGTATGAGCAACACAGAATGTATAAATCACTTGTATGAATGCTCAGGTCATTTGAAATACATTATTGCTCACATAGTTAAGCCATTTTATGGTAAAATCACGTTTCAGAATATAAAGTCAACGAAGTAGTTCTTTAATGCCCGAAAAATGGTCTGTACATGGCTGTCTACGGATCGAAATGCCATCAACCAGATCGATCATGTTGTGATAGATGGAAGACACGTCTCCAGTGTTTTAGACGTGCGTACGTGCCGTTGCCCTAACATTGACTCGGATCACTATCTTGTTGCAGTCAAGTACGCACCCGCCTCTGTGCAGCAGATCTCGGCGCACGTCAACAAACACAAGGAAGGTTCGACATCGAAAAGCTACAATAATAACAGTCAGCCGAACGATTTTCTACTCTCTCAGAGCACTCGTCAACCACTCGGTATAAGTTAACTGTCGAACGGCATTTTAAGAAGTTCGAATATCAATTAGCCGTTTGAAGAACAACAAAGCGCAGTGGGGCGATGAATTGCCGGCAGAGCTATTTAAATACGGCGGCGAAGAATTGAAAAAGAGCATGGCATCAGCTTTTTTGTAGAATATGGTCAGACAAAAGCAGGTCCAATCCACAAAAAGAGAGACCCCACCAAATCTACTTGGAAAATAACGGACACCTTAATATGTATTTAAATATATTCAGTAGTAAAATGTAGAGCTAAACATTGTAGTGCTCACTACGAGTCCCACATTAAGTGATTAGACCATTTAAAAAAAGAGTGGAAATATTTTGTTTTTGTCTTAAAGTACCCCCTACCGTCCTAACAATATTATTCTATTGGTAGAAAAGTGAGAAAAACGTTTTTTTTTGTCCCATCCGCTGCAATGCCGAAGTGCTGTTGTAAAACTTTAAACGAGTTTTTGTCGAAATTGCACTTTTCAAATCAGCAACGATAGTACTAGGAGATTATCTCACGAATATATACATTATCAAGTAGATAACCTAAGATTTTTTATTATTATTGCAACTTTTTGATACCCTTAAACTGGGCATATTGAATTTGTCCCGAAGTTTGTAACACATAGAGGAAAATGTCGGATACCCTATAAAGTATTTATATAAATGATGTCCAACTGTCTGCCTGTATATGTATACGCTCTTAGAATCAATGTGCACGCAGAGGAACGTGAAATACCTGATTTTGGGGATACAAATGTTTACATTCTCCAATACAGTACAATTCTGAAAAAAGGAAATTCGATTTCTTTGTCTTTTACTTCCCGAATAATATATCTAAGTTAGGGAGGGCTCCAGCTTGGTCTAAATGTACCTAAAATTTTACATACATATATACTTACCAGTGGCGCATGTATAATGTGGATAAATTTTACGGTTTTTATCCACCAATGCCTCAAACATTTGGCGTATGAAATGTTTTGCACTGCCCGCATTCTGGTTGGGACCTGAAATGACAGTTTTCAAAGAAGTTATGAAATTTTCAACTAACATTTTTATGTATGATAATTTGACGTATGAAAATATATATTAAAGGCATTTTATTGAACTTCAGATGTTAAAATTAGTTGGAAATGGGTGGTTAAGCACCTACATACATCTTCAGTCCAAAATAGTTCAGAAAATAATTATGGATGGCCGTAAAGTGAAGTTGTTGAAAATAGCTGCGACTCTAAAGATCACCAAATCATTCACGAATATTTCGGTGTGCGGAAGCTCTGTACAAAGTGGGATCGCGCAGGCTCACATTTGACTAAAAACAACGAGTGAATGGTTCGGAGCAGTGTTTGGAGATGTGGCGTAAGGAACCCAAGTTTTTGTGTCGATATGTGACAATGGATGAAACATGGCTCAATCATTACCTTAGAAGTTCAGTCGACAGTCATCCGAGTGTACTGCATATGATGAATCCCCCCTAAGCGGGGAAAAACGCAACAGCTGGATGAAAAGGTTATGGCTTTTATTCACTGCTTTGAAAAAGGAAGGACCATCAACAGCTGCTTTTAAATACGATTATTGGACCGTATGAAGGACGAAAATGCTGAAAAACGGCCGGATTTAAAGAAAAAGAAAGTACTGTTTCACTAAGCCCAATGCATCGTGTCATAAGTAAATGAAAACTATGGCAAAAATATAAGAATTGGTCTTCGAATCGCTCTCTCCCTCATCTATCATATTTTACACTTCTTCACTTCTCTGGCCCCCAGCGATTATTTTATGCCGAATGAAGAGAGGATCGCCGAAACTGAGTCCTATTTTGAAGCCAAGGACACACCGTACCACCCTTGAAAAAACTATGTTGAATAAAACAAATAAGTTCGGGTGCAACCGAACATTTTATAGTCTTGCAAAGCCAGGGAAATACCGCTGACGTTTTGCACGTGAAGTACCAAATTTCAATATCTCATTTTTACCCAAGCTACAGCTTGCAAGAACGGCCACTATAGTTAGCATAGTAATCCCTTTTTAGGCTACATTTATATAAACAATAGACTCCAAAGACATGCATACCTTCATACTCCGGATAGTAGTCCACTAAGTGTGAGGTCATTATTTTCTCTTCCAGTAAATCTTGTTTATTTAAAAATAGAATAATCGAAGATGAACGAAAATAGCTAGTTGATAAAATGGCGCGAAAGAGGCTCTTGGATTCCTCCATGCGACTCTGTAAAACAAACCAAAAAAGTTACTCCGTTATTATTATTTATTGATAAAGAACTACTTCTTAAGAATATTGGTATATGAAGGTAGTTTTGTAAGGGGAATACATAAGTTCACCAAAACTTCTGAATTAAAAAATCGAATCCTCAATAGTCCTAACGTATCTGCCGACTATCTAATAGTCTCAACAGCACAGCAATAAGAAATCCCGACCGTTTGTAAGAATGTCTGGGCATAAAGCGTTAAAAAGTTCCTGACAAGGAAAATATCGGGCGTCAGGACTGAATTTTAGTCAATAGTGAGTCTTCCTGATTGTAACCCAGAAAAGCGGAGGGTTAGGTGGAACGAGATAATGTTAGTGAGGGCATTAAAAGTTCAGATTTTTTAATTTCAGAAGTTCTTCACATATTTCTATTGGTTCTTCATTTTTCCCCGCTTCCCGATGTAACGGTATTTATTTAAATTTAAAAAACGACTCAGTCGTAGTCCTTGTCAATTTGATAACTTTTCTCTTCTACTTTATGGCGCTCTTCTTACTCGGAGTCGAGTTTACAACAGCGCGTCAGTAGTTATCGATATTCGCTATTTGGCGCCAATTGGAGATTCCATGTGTAGACGCGTCATTCCCCCCTGGTCTTTCCAACGAAATGGAGGTCTTTCTCTTCCTCTGCTTACTTCGTCAGCGTGGCCGCTATTTTCATCCATTCGGACGATATGACCTTGCCGGCGTAGCCGCTGTCTCTTAACTCGCTGAACTCTATCAATGTCGTCATACATCTCGTACAGTTCATCTTTACATCGCCTGCGTTATTCGCCTTTGCCAATGCGCAAATAACCATAAACCTTCCGAATATAGCAGAATGGAGATGCGACTTGTAAATATTTGATATTTGTTCATCAAGAACAGACTTTACTTCTTAATTGTCCGAAGCGTCACCTTTGATAACAGTTGTTCTGCGTTGGATTTTGAGGTTGACGTTGCTGTTGGTGTTAATGCTGGTTCTAAGATAGACGAAATTATCTACGACTTTGTAGTTATGACGTAGGAGCCAAGTTGCGAATGCAACGACTGTTCGTTTGATAACAGAAGATACATATTTTGTCCTGCCCTCGTTCACTACCAGACCCATTCGCTTCGCTTGTTTTCTCAACCTGGAGAAAGCAAATCTACCGGCTTCTTTGCGTGCTGTCAAAAGCAGCTTTAAAATAGACTTTTTACTTCAAGTAAAATAATTCAAAACTTGCGTTTCACTTACCAAACCTTTGGCTTCGCTTAATGTCTGATCGTATTCTGAGAGCGATGTTAGAAATATGAGAGCTGTCACATCATCGAAACACTGTAACCATTTTCGTCGTTCAGATCGTTGTCCACCAACATCTATTACTCTGCAAAGAGAAGCAGCAGRGTAGAGAGTTATGATTATTTTCTTATACATATGTATACTTTAGACAATCGRAARTGTATCACATTTACCGTAGTAACGGTCGTTTGTTACTAGTACGTTTCATTTTATTTGTATCGAAAACGTGCTCCACTATTTCAGTTGTAACCACACGTGAATGCAATATGTGATCATCTGTGGGAACGTAATCGGGCTGTGTGACACGATCCAACATGTCAAGGAAACTGCGTTAAAATATACATATATTGTAAGTTAGTGGATCAAAGTTCAATTTCAGGATACATTTATTAATAGTAAACCTACTATTTCGCCGAATCAATTATCTGATATTCCCTTCGTCGTTCATAGCATTGTTGTACGCCCGTATCGGCCCACAGACATTTTATGGCTGACAAAATCATCTCGTCCAATTCTGTTATGGCGTCAACATTGGCGATCAAAATGCTATTTGCCATCAGCTGTTGGGAGGAAAAAAATCAATAAGAAAGTCATTAAAAAATTACAATTTGAATAATTATGTACAAAAAAGTTAGGTTATATGGACTCAAAACATGAAAAACGCATATTATGCTTACCGCATTTTCTATTTTATCGTATGGTATTCTCAACACATTCATGGCATTCAGCATCGACTGCATCGCTGTCAGAATATTCTGATGTATGACTCGCTTATATTCCAGACGAGCTTCAGGTGAAAAACCTCCGCCGTAATTGATGTGCATTTGTTTGAAGAAAGTGGATTTTCCTGCCTCGCCAGTACCTATAAAAAGATTGAATAATTGAAAAAAGCAATAGAGTGAGTAGTGAATAAAAATCAAAATAAAAAGTCGGGTACGTTGGACGACTACCAACACGTAGACGCAGACCGGTGCTTGAACCTCAGTTTTTAGCCGATGATAACAGATCAGAAGTCCACAACATTATATTGGAGACCGCCTTTTAAAGTTGCGTGAGAAAGCTAAGGCAGTAGATAGCAGCAAAATAGTGCTGGAGTCATAACCTGAATGAAAATTGAGCATGAACTTGTAGACGCGATAGGTGCCGCGTTAGTTCAGTCCAGAAGTGCAAACGTGAGACCACTTCGCAGCATTGTTTGACGCTGTTTAAGCAAATTCTGAAGTGTGATATGTATATCGACTACCTGGAGTAGGATCACGAGACTCTATTATGCTGAATTATGGGCAACCATGACTGATTTTGGACGACCTTCCCGAAATTCGTCTTGGAGTTATTTATGACCTCAATTGGATTCATTATATCATCGATAAACACTACTCCTCGCTAAAAATGTATTTAAGTTCATTGATGCACTGATGCTGGGATAATCCACGTCGCAAGTTATAAAAAATAAACGCGTGAAAATGTTCGCAATTTAATTCCACTCTTCACCAAAATGAATATTTTAAGTTAGTGTAAACAAAACAAATGACATACTGAGTTGCCAGTAATCCCGAAATATAAAAGGCAACCCACGCAGAGTATAAAAATTTGCCTCACATGTAGTAGGAAGGTAGTGAGTACAGTGTATAAAAATACGTTTAAATTCGCGGAATTCGGCTTACGAATGGTGTAAAATTGTGGTGTCTGTTTCTTTTTCTTTCTTTACAAATATATTTACTGTCTTATTGTTATAAAATGTATGTTTTTTCTTTTTAGTAGAATTTGATATTAGAAGGTGGATTTGAAATTTTTCCTCTTCTAATACTCTCTCCTATAATTCGACCTTATTGTAAAGGCTTGTTTTCATTAGATGACCSCAATGACAACACTTACATAGTTACTTACTACTGTAGAGAGATTTAGTGCAACTACAACGTTTTTAAAATTATTAATCTATGTTTTGATTTTTTTTTAATTACAATTTCAGAATTCCAGCAACACTATTTTGTTTTTATACATAAATGCCCGATTGTTTTGGTTTTTTTTATAGTTCTTATCACCATGCTTGAATATTTCCCATATGAATCATATAAACAAAACATGTAGGTACATGGTTAGTACTTATAAATACAAATGCATTTAACATATAACCTTGAGCACACTCTTTTTATCGTAATATTTTTATAGATTTTTTTCTACATAATAACTACACACTAAGCACGTTATATGTGATATTTGACAGTTTCGCTTACCTAGCAAGAGTAACTTTTTAGCGCTGTTCAACTCTATAAAGTATCTTTCTAATTCTTCATTAATCTTCCGTTCATTAAAGTCCTCTTCTTCTWTTTCTCCTTCACCTCTATTATCGGGCACTGAACCGCAAGAGCAACACCTTCGAACCATTTCCACACTGTTTCGGATCATTTTTAATTTTTTTATGTATTYTCTTAATTTTAAACTTATTTTACTTATTTCTTTGTTTAATTACAGTTAATTCGTTCTTAAGCATAACATATCCATTGCGATACTAAAAGTGTGCGAATGAGTTCGATCCGATGTATTAAGCTGAGACTTACTCACAMATTTGTTGAGAGCTTCTGTGAAATCTATTCGACGATATGTTTGGTTTTGTATAAAGAGAACACATCAAAGTATAGAAAGGGTGATCCATTTCGAGGTTATTATCAATTGAAATAATATTCTTTGGAATTTATTTTTTGAAGAATATTTCTTTCAAATGTCTCAGATGGTCCATCCGTTGAGTCCAATAGGAACTGGTGCCTTCTTGCCGAAACCAAATGTCGGCGAAATCACGCGTCGATGATTCCACCGGCCCATAAACTGCACAAAACCCTTGTGTTTTCTGGATGAAATGGCAGCTCTTGAATCTGCTCAGTTTGCTATTTCTCCTAAAGGCAAAGCACGCGAAATACATTCTTTATAGTTGATTTTTCGTAATAAATTTGTAAACTTTGTTGAGGCTTTTCTTCCACGATTAAATGCCAAACAATACTGAATAAAAACAACATGACAGCTTGACACGACTCACGCGTGATCTGTCAAAAAAAGACTAAGTATCTCTACTTGTATCACCCGTTATATTATATATATAGGTATACCTAGGCATTGCGATAAGTACATAGCATACCCACTCGATGGCGCCAAAATTGAGTCGAGTGTGGAAGCTGGTGTGTGCGCGGAACTGGCTATCACGGAAGATGAATTCCATGATCCAGTGTAGACATATCTGCACTGACACAGTAGGTCAAGGAGTGTTCGACGAACCTATTCAGGAAAGGGCAAACATTGTCCTATCGGTTGGAAAGGTGACTGTTTACGTAGATGATGTTCAAATGCCAAGACCAATCTGAAGTTTTGTTTTGCGAATAATTTATAAAATACCGATCGAATATATCAATTGTATAGGAACTATCAGGGTTTGAGTGAAATTATCGAAGCTCAGCTAATATTTTGATGTCAAACGGACAAATAGTCAACCAGAATGATAGATGGACTTATGATTTCCTTTCTGAACATTTCTATATGGAATTGGATGATATTATCGCCTACTTCTGCATTATTCGACTAATTTGGACCAAAGTTAGTTGTAATAATATCTCATATTCCTAAGAGTTACAAATATCTCCCAGTAAAATGCAGTTATGATGATTTAAGTGTACTTTCACGAACTTTAATCGGCTTAAAGGTAGCTTTAAATAGTATTTTCCGACAGCTGCTTAAATAAGCAAGTATGTAGCAAAAGATTCATTTATGTATGTTTGACTATGTGAAAATATTTCTAAATGATTCATTTAAGGGATTGTCCGAAGTTTCCATACAATATTTTTGTACATACAAATACAATCAAGACAGCCAAGTCCATTATCTGGCAGTTAATTCTCGGTTTTTAGTTATTGATCTTGATATTATTCGCCAAAATTAAGGTCATACCAAGTATAATCAATATCTGAAAAGCACGTTATATCACTATACATTTTTTGAAAACTATCGGCGCATGTCTTGTTTGCCCCCGATTTTCATCTATCTTGTAAAATGACGGACCTTTAGGGTTCTTTTTATTTTTGGGAATAGGAGAAAGCCACACGGAGCCATATCTGGCGAATATGAAGACTGGGGATCGTTGCAGTATTGTTTTTGGCCAACAATTCAAGAACAAATAACGTAATATAAGTACAGTGCAGAAAACATATGTTTTAGCTATGAAAATTTCTTTTATAATTTTCCAGTTGACAGTATTTTTTAAGGACCAGCAGTAATATATCATCAAGTATCGATTCCATGAACCTTATTACGTTTCTTCCATCAGTTTTATGTCTTTTTTGAACCGCTCTTATTTTCCCCTTACTATAACTGTTTAAATTAAAATTTACCAAAATATTATACAGATAGTTTCACTTGATACCCATATGTGCTCAAAGAGTTTAAACATTTTTCAATACATTTTGCACAATTTTTTCATAATTTGCTGCTTTATTGTAACCTATAAAATTTTCCCTATCAACACCATGTACTCCCACGATTCGCATTCCATTACACTCATAATTTTCATAAAATCCTGCACTATTTGTCGTATTTGAAGACCATTCAACTTTCATTCATTCCATCGTTCAAYATTTCCTTAGAAATCTTTGGAAATTAAGGGGTATTCTTTCTCTTAAARAATGGGTTGAATCAGACCTATACTTCCCTTAGCCCCCATATACTTAATTCAAACTTCCGATGACTTTGTAGCGCATATATCGGCCAATATGTGAGTTATCCCAATGAAAATAAGAGAACGTGTTTTATTCATAACAATGTATCTTTGTGCCTAAAATATAAATAGACAAGTTTGAGCGAAAACTTGGTCTAGCCCCTATATAACTAATATCAGGCTGACTTTACTTTATATGATTTGTTTTAGACCTTAAAGTATTTTCCTGACTTTGATTCGTGCAAGTTGCAAGAGTATGAAATGTGCGGTTGCACACGAACTTTGCACTTCCTTACATGTTTGAAGATTATATCTTTCCAATGTTGGCTGCGGCTACATCTCAGATGGTCCACCCATTGAATCCAATAGGAACTGGCGCCGTCTTGTTGAAATTAAATGTCTCCGAGATCTTGAGCTTCAATTTCAGGCAT
>NW_017537425.1:0-8205 GCF_001853355.1 Bactrocera latifrons
TAATATTTTCTTTATATCCAGATGACATGTACCAAATATGGGTGAAATYGGTTCACAACCACGCCTGAAATCTCGATTATCACTTTATCATGCGAGAGTATAAAATGTTCGGTGACACCCGAACTTAGCCCTTCCTTACTTGTTTTCCATTACAAAATATGGTAACACTAATTTTTTGCTTGCCTGCAACCATTTTCTTATTGTATGAATAAATGGGTTTCAACTAGAGTTGAATGTGGAATTAAAGTTATTTTTACGCTTTTTAATATGAAACGAATTAGTGAAGTGTTAGTGGATATAAAAGTTAAAAATGTAAGTGTAAAATTAATTATAAATCGGAAAAACACTCGTTTTAAATAGTTGAATTCTTCAAATTTAAATGCATATACAGGTAAACCTCCTATAACGCGATTTCCTATAACGCGTTTCCGCCCCAACGCAGTTTTCAAAATGCAGACTGAACTATAATTAAACTAATTGTTACATAATATATAAATTTTGCAAAAGAAAATTAAAACAATTCAAGGAAACAGTGGAAAAAATCTGAGACTAAAAGAGAAGTGTAAAGTTTAAAATACCAATTAATTTTTATTGAAATTAATATTAAATTGTGAAAAACTTAACTTTGAATAATTACCAGAGCCAACATTTAGACGATAACAATTTTTGTTATATTTCTGAAAGCCAGTTAATTTATATCGCTAAAAGTATTCAAAACAAAAGCTAGGCAACATCAACTACGATTATATTAAATCACATCATTTCTAAAATTGAAAAATTGTGCTATTATTTCGAAACAGTATAAAAAATTTGTAAGAAATTATCGTTTTTTACAACTTAGATAAACTAATAACGCCAACATATGGACATGGATTAAAATAGAGTTATGTGGTTAAATTCGATAGTATAATATAAGCAGTAGCTAACGATTAGAAAGCCAATTACACTAAATAATCAAGGAAAAACTTTAGCCTTGTTTACACCGATACTAGAATATTGCTTAACAAAAAAGCTGCATACAAGAACTTGATTTTGATCGACCAGTTCTTGTGAAAGCTATATGCTATATAGGTAAGATCTGAAATTCTTCGTGAAGATTTCATATTGATATTTAATCTAGACAAAAAAAAAAAATAATCACAAGAACATGATTATGATCGTTAGTTTTATATGGGATATTCGACAGGCTATGTCATTAAACTCTGACCACAAACTGTAATCCAAAGGATTTATCTCTGATCTTCCAGACGGACAATCAATCATCCGCAGCTATAGAATCAGGAACATTGCTTTTAAGCCACTACTGGGTGGTTTCTGTCTTGTATGCTAAAGCGGAATCTGGCTGGAAAAATCAATTCTCTGAATCGATAAGAGTATTCCTTAACTTCTTTACCAAGCCTTTTAAAGCAGCCTGCTGATACTACCAGTCTTGTCTTCATAGAAGTGAAGAGGTGTAAGGCCTTTACAGGGTACTCACCACCAAACCATTGCAACAGCTGAATGGTGGTCATATTGAACCTTTCTAATAGTATTTTCTGTGAACATTTTTTTTTTTTTTAACTATAAGAAATATATACAAGTATGTATACGTTTGTGGTCATTGACTCGTACTACTGAAGAAGCCATCTGATAAATCTAATTATCTTCAAGCTTACAAATATCGATTTTCTATCGAGTTCTTTTTTGTCTAGCCCATTGCCTCATGTTAATATGTATATTCATTTTATAAATAATAATCCTTCTTTTAATTTCATTCGTTTCATATTTAATGACCCCAAATTGAAAATGAAGGAGTCAACAAACGCTCCAAAAAATATCGATTTGCTCAAAATCTTTACGCCAGCAACAGATGCCAATGAAATTGTTCCAAGAAATCGTAAGTACAACTTAATCAATGGTGATACGTTTTTTCATGCATATGTTCATATACATATAATGCTAACCCACTTAAGTGGGATGTAAACAAATTTATATATTCATTTACTTCAATGTTTTCTTTTTTATTCGTTCCAAAATTCGATAAAAAATATATAAGTACTTTTCCTCCCCATTCTATATGACAATATTTAAAGAAATTAATATTAAAATTAAATTAATATTATTTACACTCACTACTTGAGTGCTTTTATTATTTATTGTTACAGATCACTTCCAAAATTCCCTTGACCATTAGCCTTCAGGCCACATACACAGTTGTATACATTATTTTAATTCAATTACACTATTAGTTGTTAATGACTTGTTTGACATCTAATAACTACCTTATAAAACCCTCGAAATACGTTGCACATACTATCTGTAGTATAATAATAGTGTTTACTTAAAATTTTGTTGATATACACCAAACTATTGAAAATATTCAAAATATCGCGACAAAGTGTTTCCCGTCTGCTCATCCGGTCGTTGTTAATTAGAAAACAAAATATTATATAAAACCTTAATTCAGTCACAAATTAAGCTAAAAAATTTGACTTTGGTATAGATCATCATAGCGTTAGGTTTATATGCGGTTTGAAAAGCTGGTGTGTAATTAATGTATTACTTATAGTAATCAAAGGATAATATGAGGAGTGTTCAAAAAATAACAAGAATTTTTGTAGTATGAAAAAATGCTTGTTAATTCGCCCACATTAGAATTGACGCGTTTAAAATAGTCCCCATTCGATATTATGCACTTATACCAGTGCTTCTTCCAATCGCCGGAACACTTTTCAAATTCATTTCTCGAGATGGCCTTTAGCTCCTTCACCGATTCTCATCTATCTTGTATAACGACGGCCTTTTAAGGTTCTCTTTATTTTCGGAAATGGGAATGTATACAAGATTGCAGATGAAATTTCTGACTACTTATTAACAAATAATTATCATATATCCAATGGATGAAACGTAGAACTAACTCACCAAAAGACTTTGAATTTTATATCTTATTTATGCTGTGATCCTACGTAAAATTAAGTCCGATTCCAACCTTGACGGATTCGGAAATATGGTAACCAAAATACGCAAAACGGAAAGTGGAGAAATGCTGCTACAATTAAATGGTACAGTGATACCAACCGACTCCTAAGAGAATATTAGGAAATGTCTATGTGACCAACGTAAAACTGTTAATCCTAGTGTAAATACCTGAATAAAATCATTAGCGGCGCGGTTCTGTATGCTCTAAAAAAAAAGAGTTGAGAAACTCCGAATCGACGATCTCAGCAATTAAGAGTATAAGAAAGACCTACGGAGGCTTTCAAACTGTACTCATAAAACTCCCGAGTGGCTAATTCGTCTTATTCGGGAACACAGGCAACTGCAGCGATACTTCAGGTGTTTTCACTATGGGCACACAGCGAAAGTGTTCACAAACGTGGACAGGTCCAGGATGTGCAGAAGATGTGGCGAATGCGAACATCAAGCCAAGGACTGCACCAATATGCCGTAATGTTTACTCTGCGTTAGGGCATGGTCCAAAGAAATTGAACGGTATATTATATAAGAAGGCAGCACAACAAGTCGCATGAGATAAAGGACACGATCGCTGAGAAACAGATCGATTTGGGATTACTCAGCGAAGTATATAAAACCGGTCACACTTCCAATGGCTTTGTTCGGGCTAAAGTAAGCGACATACATATATGTAGTTGCTATTTACCCCAAGCATTAAAGACCAAATATTTAGCAATATTATCGACGGCCTTGTGCTCAATGTAGAACTAAATTTGTAATAACTGGCGACTTTAATGTCTGGGCTGTTGAATAGAGACGCAAAAGAACTAATAGTAGGAAGCTTTTGATTTCCTTGACCTTGAGCTATTGAACATAAGCAACCAATCCACGTTGAACAAAGGTGGCCGATAATAGGTGATGGACCTGACCTTCGACCCGTAAACTTTTAAGATAAGTTTCTGGGGACCCACAAAATTCGACCCAGACCTCTTTGAAGAAGTCTTTCGACCTACTATTCTTCTCGACAATTTGTTGTCGGCTTACCAAACTGCCTCATTGATAATAAGCCCCTTTAAGGATGCATTTGACGCACCAATGTCCAAGATTTCACAACGCAACACGAAGATAACGACAAATGCGATTATTGTGGAGGTGAGATCATCGAGAATTTAAAGGATACTTCGTTGGCGAATTTTGAAAAATGCATTCGGTATAGACCCAACTCCAGAAAACCTAGATGGTGGAATCACAAAAAAAATTGGAAAGCCGTATACGAAATAGCAGCGACTAAACTGCTAGAAAAAACTGCACTGGAGCAGACAAGAAGAGTTCGGGGACAAACACTGTGCAAGGGCGATTGTGAGACAAAACGACAAGACAGTAGAAAGTTTGTTCGTATTGAAAAAACAAAAAAAAAAATCATCTTTATTACCATAGTACAACAAGCTTTCACAGGTTATATCGTAATTTTATTTCCATTTTCACTATGGTATTTCTCGCACGAGTCTGTGGGAAAAATCAAAAGAGTTTGATTTTTAAACAATCATCTTGAGCTTCTTATTATTTCCATTTTGCACAATTTCTATCCTCCAATAGAACACCGTTTTGAATCTCGTCGTTTAATATTCTCTGATCTAAATATATGTTATACCATATATTAAGATATGTTAACAAGGACATCAAGTGCCAAGAATGAATGAAATCGATCCACAATTCTTATAAAATGTATTCAATTAATATGTGATATACATATATTAATGAAATTTATTGGACATTCGTGTTCGTCAACAATATCGTTTCTAACCAAAACTGTATGAAATTCATACAAAACAGAATCCTTGACCTCAAAGTGACCATAAGTTTTGGACTTTCCAAAACGGTTTCCAGTTAGTGAGAAAGATATGTCAATAGATTTTGACTGGAATGTTACTTTTAATATTATGATGATGCTTAAAATGTACTTATATGATATCGTTTACACCTTTCCCTTGGTTTATTAGTTCGAATACTACAATTCTTGCATATTATGTGTAGTTCATATGGACCAAGAAGCGAGATACTTCAAAAGAATTAAGTTCAGATATTGTTATTGTTATTGTCACTTCAATTAATATCCATAACTATCTGTATCCAGCACATTTTCTACACCAAAATACTATAAACTCTGTCAAAGATAAAATTATCAGACGAACTTTCGAGTAAATATAAAATATTTTTACCCTGAACACGGTATATTAAGTGTACCACGTAGTTTGTAACACCCAAAAGAAACGTCGGAGATCCTATGTATAATGTACACACGCCTCTTTAAGAAGTTGCTCATTTATCGGAACCTGCGATATTGGATCTCTACAACCTTATATAGCTGCCATACAAACTGTTCAATTACAATTATTATGTATTGAAAACGTTTTTATTTTCCCGAAATTTGGCATGGATAAAGCAATAGTATAATCTTCAGAGAAATTGATTAAAATCGAATTGTTGTATGAAAAGCATTTTTATTTGACGATTGTCCAACTCAACGTTACAATTTCCTGAGAAATGGCTTAGATCGATGCACTATAGCATATACAAAGTTGCCACATAAACTGACCAATCAAAATAAAGTTCTTGCATGGAATCTTTTGTACATATTTGTGAAGAGTATTATAGCTTCGGTTCGAAGTCAATATTTCTTCTTGTTTTTACATTACATAGGTCTACGATAAGAAAATGTTTTATAATTTTGTTTAAAAAAATTGGAAACGATGAAGAGTACCGTGTCGCAGCGGAGAAAAAAGGGTCTGCCTACCTCGCAACGTTACGATCGACCACAACACGTGCGGGATGCGATAGATACCGAGAGTTGAAGAGGGAAGCGAGACGCATTTTCAGACAAAAAAAAGAAAGAGGCCGAAATGAGTGAGTACGAAAAGCTTGATAAGCTGCCGACAGGGCTAATGCTAGAAAATTCTACGAAAAATGAGGCGGCTTACAGAAGGTTTCAAGACCGGAGCATACTCATGTAGAACCCCCAAAGGCGATCTAGTCACCGATACTCAGAGCATACTTAAATTATGGAGGGAACACTTCGCCAGCCTGCTGAATGGCAGTGAACGCACAACGCCAGGAGAAGGCGAACCCGATGCCCCAATCGACGGGGATGGAGCAGACGGCCCATTGCCCGACCATTAAGAAGTTCGAATAGCAATTACCCGCCTGAATAACAACAAAGCGGCGGAGGCCGATGGATTACCGGCCGAGCTTTTCAAACTCGGTGGCGAAGAACTGATAAGGAGCATGCATCAGCTTCTTTGTAAAATATCTTCGGACGAAAGCATGTCCAACGATTGGAATTTAAGTGTGCTATGCCCAACATCGCGTAAAAGGTTCTGTCGAGCGTATTGTGCGAAAGTTTAAAGCAGATCGTCAACAAACTGATTGGATCTTATCACTGTGGCTTTTGACCTGGAAAATCAACAACCGACCAGGTATTCACTATGCGCCAAACCTTGGAAAAGACCTGTGAAAGGAGAATTGACACACACCACCTTATCGTCGATTTCAAAGCTGCTTTTGACAGCACGAAAAGGAACTGCCTTTATGCCGCGATGTCTGAATTTGGTATCCCCGCAAAACTAATACGGCTGTGTAAACTGACGTTGAGCAATACCAAAAGCTCCATCAGAATCGGGAATGACCTCTCCGAGCCGTTCGATACCAAAGGAGGTTTCAGACAAGACGACTCCCTATTGTGCGACTTCTTCAACGTGCTTATGGAGAAAATAATTCAAGCTGCAGGACTAAATAGAGAAGGTACAATCCTCTATAAGAGTGTACAGCTATACGCCAGCAGCCGATGATATTTATATCGGCCTCAACACCCGCGCCGTTAGTTCTGCTTTCTTCAGACTTTACAAATAAGAGAAGCAAATGGGTTTGGCAGCGAACGAGGGCAAGACGGAATATCTCCTGTCATCAAACAAACAGTCGTCACACCCACGACTGCCCCTCACGCCACTGTTGACAGTCATAACTTTAAAGACATAGATAATTTCGTCTAACTTGGAACCAGCGTAAACACCACCAACAATGTCAGCCTGGAAATACGCAACGCAGGATAACTCTTGCCAACAGGTGCTACTTCGGACTGAGTAGGCAATTGAGAAGCAAAGTCCTCTCTCGAGGAACAAAAACCAAACTCTATAAGTCACTCAAAATTTCCGTCCTGCTATATGGTGCAGAGGCTTGGACGATGAAAACAGCTGATGTGTCGATGTTACAAGTATTCGAGAGAAAAGTTCTGCGAAAGATTTATTGTCCTTTGCGTGTTGGCGACATCGAATATCGCATTCGATAGAACGATGAGCTGTATGAGATATATGACGACATTGACATAGTTCAGCGAATTAGGCCATGTTGTCCGAATGGACGAGAACACTCCAGCTCTGAAAGGAAGAGGAAGACCTCCACTCCGTTGGAAGGACCAGGTGGAGAAGGGCCTGCCTACGCTTGGGATATCCAATTGGCGCCACGCAGCGAAAAGAATAAACGACTGGCGTGCTATTGTTAACTCGGCTATAATCGCGTAAGCGGTGTTTACACCAATTAAGAAGAAGAAGAACATATAAAATAAGTTTTATGAAAATATAATATATATAACGCTGTAATATTAAAGCAAAAATTATGGAATACCCGATTGCGCCAACCGCTATCCTGTGACATAATTCTTATGAGATGAGAAGAAGAATTTAAATTGTAAACACTTTCGTTAATTCGTGAAGAAAATTTAATTAATAATGTGTCGTGCAGATATTAGCAAGATTTATGGTCCTGGTTTCGCTGGGAATCTCCAAACTTGGCAATCACAATACCTTTTAACCATTCACTAAACTTAAGTCCAAAAGAAGTAACGCTAAATACTTGCCGTAATCATGTATTCTATCATTATTTATTCAGTGTATAGGATTTGCGTACATACACACTAAGGAGCTGAACAAAGATACTCTTCAAATCCCAAGTATCATCACAGTGCTGCGTTGATTCTATACTATAACAACAAGTTTGCAGGGAATTTAGTAATAACTTATTAAAATATAAATTTGGCACACGAAAATTATGTATACGTTGATCAGGAAGGATAAAACAAACAAGTAAGGAAGGGCTAAGTTCGGGTGTCACCGAACATTTTATACTCTCGCATGATAAAGTGATAATCGAGATTTCAGGCGTGGTTGTRAACCGATTTCACCCATATTTGGTACATGTCAGCAGGGTGTTAAGAAAATA
>NW_017537425.1:8442-31158 GCF_001853355.1 Bactrocera latifrons
CCAAATATGCCCCTCCCTAATGCGATCCTTTGTGCAAAATTTCATTTTAATATCTTTATTTATGGCTTAGTTATGACACTTTATAGGTTTTCGGTTTTCGCCATTTTGTGAGCGTGGCAGTGTGCCGATTTTGCCCTTATTCTTACGGAGCCAAGACATACGTGTACCAAGTTTCATCATGATATCTTAATTTTTACTCAAGTTACAGCTTGCACGGACGGACGGACGGACAGACGGACAGACAGACATCCAGATTTCAACTCTACTCGTCACCCTGATTATTTTGGTATATATAACCCTATATCTAACTCTTTTAGGTTTATGGCTTACAAACAACCGTTATGTGAACAAAACTATAATACTCTCTTTAGCAACTTTGTTGCGAGAGTATAAAAAGATAAATAAAACAAATTCGAAAAGCGTATCACCTATTATCATATAATCTTATATATATTAACTTTCTCTGATTTCAAACGAAAAAAAATCTAGGCAAGTTATATTCTTCATCGGCATTTTATTCACCTGCATTGCATCCAACGGTGGAAGATCAGGTGGAACTAGCACGCAGAATATCACATTCATTGAGCGACATAAGCAACCAGAAATCGAAAGGACAATCAATGTATGTGAATCGCAAAAAACGCTCTGTTAAATGGGTTCATGAAGGTGCTGGGCAAGGTACGATATTCTTTATACATATGTGGACATGTATGTAGTATATACAACTTATTTATGTTTGCATGTATAACAAAAGGTGCAAAGGGGACATGCATTCTCTGTCAAATAAACAATAGGCCTCTTTGTGCCATGAGTACTAATAAGAAAAAATTGTTTTTTCATAGAGTTTAATAATGCAACAACAAAATAGTCCAGCTCATTATTTCCTATCGTTGATAACACAGTTTCGTTGGCTTATTTATTTATCGAAAAATATGATATTAATGGTGTAAAGTACTTATTTGTGTCAAATAATTTAAAATTAAAAAATGGACATATCTGAAATACATTGCACTTTTGATTTTTAGTAGTATTACCTGTAAAAATTTATCAGAGAAATGAAGATGAAGAACATAAGAGGTCTGCTTGGCATTGTATAAATGACAACTCCTCAAAATGTCAAGAGCTAAAAGAAATTATGAAAAGAAACAAATCTATCACATTGTCACACTTTTTATAAATTCTTCTTTCATTTGCTCTTTTTGAAGTGACCTAATCTATCTACTGTCTATTTTCTTATTGTGTTTTGATGGCATGCATTAATACGCAATACGATAAGATATCATAAACGCTTTCAAGACTCAATATCTTTATTTTATTAATGCAATAAAGGATGACTAAAACGAAAAGAAAAATATGGCAATTTTTCAAACTATGTTCTCCCTCTCTAGTGAAGCTTCACACTAATACCTAAATCGAGATTATACATTACATTCAGACTTATACTAGTATTTTGGATATTTGGAAGGAGAGTGTATTTCCACTGGCGAAAATAAATTTACGAAGGGAAGCACGCTCCCGCAGAATAATAATTAAACAAAATTTTGTATGCAAATGTTTGAATTAATATTATATTGGACTTCTGAGGGATGGCGGACAATTTTCTGGGTGGCATAATTTTGTATATTGATTTGTAAGGACAAAAAGAGTTCCTTTCGTTCTAAGAATTTATGATCCACCAAGGTTATTTGGTTGTTTAAAAGGTTGCCTTCAAAACAACGAAATTGGAACACTTTTCATGGGAACTTTTTAATACTCTTACAACCAGTTGCTACAGAGTATTATAGTTTTGTTCACCTAACGGTTGTACATATCACCTAAAACTAAGCGAGATAGATAAAGGCTTAAATATAATATATTATTACATAAATGATCAGGGTGACAAGAAAAGCTGAAGTCCGGTTGACTGTCTGTCTGTCCATCCGTCCGTCGGTGTAAGCTGTAACTTGATTAAAAGTTGAGGTATCTTGATGAAACTTTGTGTGTGGGTTCCTTGGCAAAATTTCGACTTCTTAGATGGGTTATATCTCGTTGCAGCCAATACTCGCACCCGCCTCTGTGCAGCATAAAACGCACGTGAACAAACACAAGACTAGACGTCGAGAAGCTGCAATCACAACAGACAGCCGAACGATTTCGACTTGAGCTGCTGCTCTCTGAGAGCATTCGTCAATTACTCGGTATAAGGGACCCGACCAAAGGCATTTCAAGCTCCTTACGTATAGCTGCAACCAAACCATTGGTTTAAGGAAAATGCAAAAGAATATCTGGTACGATGAGGGGTGCCGTGTCGAAGCGGAGAGAAAACAGACTGCTACCTCGCAACGTTAAAATCGACAACAACACCTTTGGATTAGGATAGATACGGAGAGTTGAAGAGGGAAGAGAGACGCATTTGCAGACAAAAAAAGAGAGAGGCGGAAATGCGTGAGTTCGAAAAGATTGACCAGCTGACCGACAGGGGTAATGCTCGAAAATTCTACGAAAAGATGCGGCGACTAACTGAAGGTTTGTAGGTTGGAGCATACTCTTGTAGAACCCCCAAAAGTGAGCTAGTGGCTGATGCCCAGAGTATACTAAAATTATAGAGGGAACACTTCTCTAGTCTACTGAATGGCTGTGAAATACAACGCCAGGGAAGGGCGAACCCGATTTCCCAATCCACGAAGAGAAAACCCCCACAATCTGCGCCATATTTATTGTGTGAAAGATTAAAGCCCACCTTCAACAAACTGATTGGACCTTATCAGTGTGGCCTTAGGCCTGGCAAACAACAACTGACCAGAGTACCATCTTCTATAAGAGGGTACAGCTGTTGGCGTATGCCGATGATATTGATATCATTGGCCTCAACACCCGTGCCGTTAGTTCTGCTTTCTAAAAAATTTATAAGGCAGGAAAGAAAAGGGGTCTGGTAGTGTACGAGGACAAGACGAAATACTCCTGTTATCAAACAGATAGTGGTCGCGACTAGGCACCCACGTCATTGTTGACCGTCATAACTTCGGAGTAGTAGATAGTTTCATCTATCCTGGAAAAACACATCAGCCTCAAAACCCAACGCAGGATATCTCTTGCCAACAGGTGCTACTTCGGAATAAGTTGGCAATTGAGAAGTAAAGTTTACTCTCGACGAAAAAAAATAAATCAGTCATCATTCCCATCCTGAAGCAAAGGAAGAGAAAGATCTCCAATCCGTTGGAAAGACCAGGTGGAAAAGACCTGACTTCACTCGGCATTTCCAATTGGCGCCACGTTGCGAAAAGAAGAAACAACTGGCGCGCTGTTGTTAACAACTCGACTATAACCGCCAGTAAAGAAGAAGACATATTTCATAAGCCACTAGAGCTAAAACAACCAAATTTTTTGAGTTCAAATCTTATAAGAACTTATACCGACAGTGTGAAAATAGATGGAATCGGAGGATAGCTTCCTTTTAACGGTGCTGCTCAGAATTTTTAGAAGCTTAATAAATACATAACTAATTACACCAGATACGTTAAATTTTATCTTCAACATTGTAAGAGAAGGCTTTATCAGAGCCGGTGGGAAAATTGGACACCGTCCACTTTTTGGTGAAATCCCATATCTCGGGACCCGACCATCCGATGTCAAATAAATTACGTACTAAATGTTTAGCAGATTCCTATATTACAGTTGAAAAATAGGCAAAATCGTACTACAACCACGCCTACTTCCTATATAACACAATTAAAAATTCCATTTGATTCTTTCTGTCATTAAGTAAAGAAGTAATTAATACAACGGAATAAAATTTTCCAATAATAATTATCTCAAAGTATGGCACCTTTTTACTTCAAATTGTACAAGTCCAACCGAAACTGTTAAAGACCCTATGTACCACATATATGAACCCCAGTAACTATAATTGACTTTTGATGGGAAATGTCGGCCAATGTGTGAGGTACGAGGTGTGTTCAAAAAGTATCGCGAATTTTGTATTCTTTCAGAAATTATTTATTTCATCATGAATATCTATTTTGTCCCCTTCAAAGTATTCCTCATGAGATATTATACACTTGTGCCAACAGTTTTTCCAATCTTCGAAGCACTTCAAAAAAACATTTTCCTTTTCATTTCCATCCTCCTTCGATGCCGTCTTTATGTCGTGAAGAGAAGCGTAACGTCGTCCTTTCATGGGCCTCTTCAGTTTAGGGAGCAAGGAAAAGTCACAGGGGGCCAGATCTGGGGAAGACGGTGGCTGCGACATCATTAGTGTTTTGTTTTTGGTCAAAAAGTCGCGCAACGATGTGTGAGCAGGGGCGTTATCGTGGTGCAAAAGCCAATTTTTGTCACATCTTCTCGGCCTTCTGAGAACATTTTGTACCACCGATAAACGTTGCTTCGGTCCAAGGTAGCTTCTCCGTCTGTCACAGTCAACATTCGCAATGCATCCGCGCACTTAATTTTGTTTTTCACACAAAATTTGATACAGATTCTTTGATTCATTTTTTTAATAGGTAAAAATTGAAGACGATCCAAAACACGTGCAAGCAAAGCAGCTGTCAACAATTAAATGAACATTCATAATGGCCGAGCTTGTCGGCATAAGAGACATGACCAACATAACGCCGCAAAAAATTCGAAATTCGAATATACGTAACCCGCGAAAATTCAAAATTCGCGATACTTTTTGAACACACCTCTTATATAATATAATTAAAATTCTGGGATAATCCTTCTCTGACAATGGTTTGTCTGTGTGTCAAAAATTGGTCGAATCGGGCCAATATATCCCTGAGCCTACAAATATTTTATATAAAGATATTCGAACTTGCAGGAAAAGCGGGTTTTAATCATGACAGTTTATCTTTGTGTCTAAAATTCATAAATTTGACCTTATGACCATTACCAGAATATTCGAACCTCGGGCTGACTTTTATCCATATGATTTGTGATTGTATGTGAGGTACTTTCGCTTTTCTAACAAATCGTATGCCTTAATTGTCGGCCAGTCCATGAGTTGTATAGCGTTTATGTATGTATAAAATTTCTTAGATTCCGATCCTCTTGTTGACGTTTTCTATCTTAAAGGGAGTTAGGTTTAAAGGCAAAAAAAAAGGGTATAATTATGTTTGTTTTGCGTTGTCATGAGTAACATAATTTTATTAAAATTAATAACATATTATTGTACAACTTTTGAAGATATTAGACAAAATTTTCAATGAGAAATATTAATAAATAAGCCCGTGACGGGGAATCTCCAGAAGCACCTTGAAAAAAAGTGAAAAACAATATAACTGCACCCGTCAAATTGACGGATTTTTGATAATGGCTTTCATAGAAACTTTTGAGTTAGTTTAAGTAAATAAAAGAATACAGTTTAGCAATAACAACATTTAATATAATAATTCATTAATTATTTATAAAAAAAAAAACAGTTTCTATTTGAATGAGGCACATATTTTACATTTACATGTTGTATTAGTTGAACATTTGCCACAAACATATTTGTTGCATGCATTGCAAATATAGTAAGTCGCTTTGTTTTTATTGCACAATCGAATTTGGCAAGATTTGCGTTTTTTCTTTTTTTTTTTTGTTGTGAGTTTTCTGAAGTACAATCCATTGGTGGTTTTTGTTTTACAGTTGACTTTACTTAGAATGTCTCAAATAGTGAATAGATCTGCGCTATAAAACACTCAATCTTAACCCAAAGAAAAATTAATGAAACAGTTAAGAAAGCTGCAGAGAAGGCACATAGTTGTTGAAATTTGCGTTTGTTTTTAAGTTCATTGACATATTGGTTTTTTCAAAGATTACTTAAAGCCAATAAATTGACAAACTTTCCTAATACAATAATAAAAGTTTCGTTCGTTGATACAATTAAGTCATTACTACCATATTTTTATATTCATTCCCTGAGTATTTAATCATTTAAAAACTGTTAAATATACTATAATCAGACGATGATTAACACCAAATACGCATCACGAAGTATTTTCTGACAAACCACCTACAGAGCAAAGAGATAAGGAGATGAATATTTCAAATCTCATCGTATTGAAAGTTGATAAGTTACAGTTAATCACATGACTTTGACCAGAAATAAAAATATAAACGAAATAAGTGTTTGATTTTATGAAGCCACAATGGACCTGGAACTTTTAATATATTGCAGGCATTCAATTAAAATTTTTCCGGAAATTAATAAGAGAAATTATTATAATAACTAACTATAAGCTTTTATTTTACTCTGCGTATTATATATAAAGAACTATAAATGTAAATATAAGAAAATATAATAACATATGCGAAAAAACATATATTTGACCATGAGCATTGTTCGAACCATAAATATGGCAAGGACTCCATATGTGTTTACTACTTACGCGCCTTAAGTGTTAAAACTGAGCTTGCTTATTTTATTTGCTACACTATTTTATTAAATAAATCTTTATTTATTAAAACTGCTGGACAAGCTCGATTTTAAGATTTGAGTCAAATTCTTCAGAACGTCGGAAATATTTTTTATGCGGGTTTTATTATGAATATTTTGAATCTAATCTAACATGGTGACCATATTATTACTTCGGAAATTTTAGACTGAAATCTCTGTAATGTCAATGTTCTATATGGACCAGAGTGCCAATGACTGACTTTTTGCCCAAAATAGCGGTTAATCTCTTATATAAAAGATGCTCCTTTTTCTAGTAACAGAATGTTTCAGAGGCAAGAATAGATAAAATGGGGTCAACACTTCCCCATATACCTAATATTCCTATTTTGACTTTATACCTTATAAATATGTCAATATGTTAGATATCATAATAAAATTCAGGCAGAACTTTTTCCCTAGAACTGTGTATCCTTGTGCCTGAAATGGATCAATCCCCCTTATTTTAATATAAGAACTTTCAGCTATCAATATTCGATTGAAATTGAGATTGTTTTTCAAATAGTATTAGTGTATCTTTGTGATAATATCAGAACTTTCAAACCTTCTGTTTGGCTGTAATACTTATATATATATTGGTACCTTAATGAAATTCACATACCTTAATGAAATGTGTGGTAAATAGGAAACATTGATAAAATTGCTTTAATAATATCCATGTACCTAATATAATATTTTTAAACTTATGATTCCATTTATACCGTATATAGCACAATATGTTGGTCAATATCTAAAATATCTTAGCAAAACTAAGTAGATAAGCTTTTATTTTTTAATTTAGTTAATTTAGTGATGAATATGAATGAAATCGACTTTTGAGCCAAATCGTACATCCCTAATATAAGCAAATCCGATCTTTTGGATGACGTTTTACACATCAACTTATTATGAAATTAACTTATTATATAGAACTATTATACTCGCATATTGTAAGAGTATAAAAATTAACAGCGTGACAGGCTGACTCGAATTAGCCAAGTGCGTATGTCTGTACGCAAACTAGTCTATACGATTTTTAGTTAATAGGAACAATATATAACTGATATACAATGTGGTCGATCAAAATCAAGTCTTTTGCTTATTATGTAACATTAATTAGATTGGAGGTTATATTAAAATTAAAATTTTTGTTTACTTGAAAATCGTTGACCGATAAGCGTACATTTTCTAATGCATTATTTTGTCATTTGAAACTGAAAAATGCTCCATTCTGTTATCTTCGGTTGTTTAACTGTGGTAAAATAAACGAATTAATTCCCTATGGTGAAATACGCTCATCGCCATGCGATAAATTGACCATTTGGAAAATCGGCATAATATGAACCTTCTCTACATGCTACGTCTTCTGTACCTAATTTATTTTTTAAACAAAGAATATATGTAAATAGTTTCTTATGATGCTTTCGCATAAGAGTGTATTTTGGTCATCCATTGTAAAATATCGATAAAAGCAAAATTTGAAGATATTATTACAGATCAAATAATTTTTTCGAGTTTTTCTTTCATTTCATTTTTTCGCCACGGAAAGGAGTCATCTTTGGTAGTTAACCTTTTTCAAATATTTCAGAAATACAGGGCAAGCGGCTACTGGTCTATAGGAAGACGTCTGTGCTAAGTCTTTTCCTGCTTTATATATCATTATGATCTGCGACTTTTTCCACGAAATTGGTTAGTATCCGAAACCAAAGATTGCATCTAAGAGCAAGAAGAGCACCGTTATAGCAATATTTGGTAACTCAAATTAGCATTTTTGGAGGAATATTATCGTGTCCTGATGCCTTTTCCGATTTTGCTCCTTCATGATTCGAGTAACTTCAGAAGTAGAAGTCCGAATAGACGCAAGCGACTTATTAGCGGTATTGGTCGAAGTTGGAAACTTAAAGTTGTTCTTTGGGCAATTGAGTTGAAATACCTATACTAGGTAATTTGTATAGCAATTCGCCTTTTCCGCATCACTTAGTGTACAATTACTATTCAACTGTATTAGAGCAATGTTAGAATTTACTGGTGCCTCAAAATACTTTTGGGCTTTTCAAAGGGGGTTTTGCTTGCTAGAATTTGAACACAGCTTCTTTATATAATTTTCAGTGTTGTGTTCTTCCTCGCACTTAACCGCTTTTTTAACTTACGTATAACAGATTTCAGTGAAGGCAAACGATTTAACTACCATTCACGTCTAGCTAGGCTATTCTCATTTATAAGTTTTTCGATTTCATTATTATAGATCTTTCTAAAACAAACTGGTTTATTATTTCATTTTGGTGTTCCCAATACAGCTTAACATTGCATTTTTAATGTCTCTTCCTGTATTTATTTTTCAATCAATATTTATGTGTATATAAGTCACAATCCCGATTTTTTAGAGATATAGCATGATATTCTAGAGCATAGTGGTTTCACCGATTTCTAACCAACACTGCCGTACAAACACGCCCTATACCATCCGGATGATTTGCAACGTGGAGTCTAAGTCCCAGCATATTGAAATTATTTTTGAGTTTGAGTTTCTGATATAAGCATTACATCAATATTTTTTCAGGCAGAAATCTAATAATCTCTAATTTATAGAGCTTTTCATTTACAGATATTTAGTATGCTCATTTCTTTCCTAATAAATTTTGCAGCATTTAATTTTGTGACTTTATTAAATCTTGGATCATGTTTTGCATGGTAGACATAAATTGTGTCATACACTGTGTAAGATTTAAAATCATAGTTTCAATACCTCCATTTAGAGGATTTTGCTGCAGTTGCATTTGTACACTGCTGCCTTTCACTACATTTGCATAGCTTCCTTGCATAGTATTATTCATAAAAGTAATATGATTTGAACTTTTATCTGAGATTGCTATAATTTTAATGCGGGGTGTTTGTAACATTTGGTTACGACGTACTTGATTTCCGACAGACAATTTCGTTTTTAAGTCTTTATATACATATAGTTTGCAGTGTGATTTCCCAGACAATTACTATATTTTTTTATTTAAATCGTCTTTTTTAAGAGTACATTATGAAGTTGGATGTAGATCACCACACAGACACTGCGTAGGGAGCATTATGCTCTCATATGTTCATACTCTTGGCAGTTTTTACATTGTACTGGACCATTTCTCTTATGTGATTCCTCAACGGTGATTTAGCGATAGAGCAGATAATTTATATTGTAAATCGGGTGTATTTCACTTATCTTTAGTTGGTTAGAATGTGGCATCAATTCTATTTTGAACATTGCTTGCTGGATTTTGTTCCTGTTGCAAAAATTTACTTCTGATCTAATACTAAAATCACCTTCTTCCAGTGCTTAGAATCTACCGAAGACTTGTAGTCATAAGAGGTATAGACTAAACTAGGCCTTTTGATCTCTTCAATTGGTAAGAGTAGTAATTCTTGTTATTATGACAAGTACTTTACAACATCCATGAATCTGGTTGCAAAACAGTTTCTGCAGAGAATTATAGTTTTGTTCAGCTAACGGTTGAACGTATCACAAAAACTAAAGGAGATAGATTTATGGTTATATATACATAAATGATCAGAATGAGGAGAAAATTTGAGATCCGGTTAATTGTCTGTCTGTCCGTCCGTCCGTTGGTGCAAGCTGCAACTTGCGTAAACATTGAGCTATTTCGATGAAACTTGGTACACAGGTTCCTTAGTAAAAAAAGAAATTCAAGTTCGTAGATAAGCGTAACCGGAAACAGCTGCAATTTGGTACAGAGAATCGCAGTAGCAAGAAGCACCTCTAAAAGTTTAATGTACATATCTTCTAAACCACTTAAGCTACAACAACCAAATTAGCTAAGTACTAATCTTATAAGAACTTCTACTGACAGTGTGAAAATTAGAAAATAACGCCGCTCGCTTCCCACATAACGGTAACTACTAAAAGCGCGATAAATCAGTAACTAAATAGAATCTAGTAACTAGATATTATGAAAAAGTTTTATGGGAGCTGGTGTAAAAACGGGACGACGGGCATGGCACCGCCCACTTTTTGTTGAAATCTCATATCTGGAGGCCCGACCAACCAATTTCGACAAAATTTAGTTTGTGGCATTCTTCTTACATTCTTATGTCACATTGCGAAAATGGACGAAATCGGAATACAATCAGTTCAGTTTCCAGTACAAAAATCAAGAAGCAATCAATATAACGGAATAAAACTTCGCACAAATAATGTCTTCAGTGTATGTCAATATGTGAATTATCCCAATAAAAATAAGAGAGCGTGTTTTGTTTATAGCGGTGTATCTTTGTGCTTAAAATATATAAGTTTGAGCGAAAACTTGGTCTAGCCCCTATATCTAATACCAGGATTATCGAACATCTGGCTGACTTTACTCTATATGATTGGTTTACACCTTAAAGTATAATATTTCTCTGACTTTGATGTTCAGTTCCACCCGAACTTAACACTTCCTTATTTGTTTTACTGTATATTTGAACTTTAATTTCATCTTGTTACCTTTTTTCGAGGGCACAATATGAAAATTGTTTGTGCCTGCTATATTACTTAGTTTGGAGACAAGCGTATTTGACAAGAATTTCTGTCTTTTTACCCTTTTGCATGCCTGATTGAAAATTTTTGGTATTGACCGCTTATTTAATTAGACTCGAATTCCTTCTTACATTTATGTAGCGATCAATACCAGTCTAAACAGATGGTCTTTTTTTGCTTGGTACAGTCTCACCCAAGGTTTATTTTCCTTCGCTGTACGGGTGCTTGCTGGTACCTACATAGTGGTTGCTATCGGCGCATTTGTTGTTGCCCGATTATTGCTTACTGCTGCTCCTGCTGACTGCGCTTGCTTAACTTCCATTTCATCTGAACGCTGCGATGACTCAACCATGATTTTTATTTGATTGTTTATTTTATTATTATTTGATTGGTTGCTTTTTGCACAATCTTAATATACGGAGCGAGTTAAAAACAACTCCGTTCTCCTTGAATGCCAAGAAAAAGTTTTATAATCTAACCAAACTAAATTGGAAATAGAAAGCTGTGCTGGATGGAAACTACCATGCATACATTGCCGACCAATATCGGCCGGTTGTTAAATGGAAATAGGAGTAGATATTTAAAAAGAACGCCAAATTTAGTTGAAATTGATCAAATATTCAATTGATCAAAAGTTGTATCGATTCACATGCTAGCCTGCTTTATTCTTAATTTTAATGCGTCTGACGTGTTTTTATAGCGAGTTAACGCACTTTTAGTAGCTTTTAAGATAGCCGCTGTTTAGAAGGTGGGCGTGGTTGTTACCTAATTTCGCTGTCTTTTAAATTAGGTCTAATTAAACAAGAACATATGCTATGTATTGTAATATATTGTTGCCTTTTGTTTCTGCGTTTTATTAATAGAATTAAAAGAGGGAATTTCGTTGAAGTAAATTACTTAAAAAAGTTAGACAAATTTTTTGAGTATACGTATGTAGTTTTTATTAATTAAATTTATTCACTTGAAACTTTCACATATAAAAACATATTTTAATTCTTATATTATCTTATATGCTTATTTCTTTTTGTATCTTGTGTCTTTTTGTATCTTACAAATATTCTTTTCAATCAGTTTTCGAATGTCATCACGTCCGTCGTCTAATCTAACTTCTAAGTCTTATGTCTCCCCATTGCCGCATATCCAAGTCAGTAAGCACCTCAAAAGCCGAAATTAATTACATGTTGTATATCTTGTTCTTCAGAATAATTATGGAAAATATTTGATGTAAAAGCAGATCCTCTGTTCGCAATTATTCTTTTCTTTTACCAAACATTGCCGATTGTCAACCACCGAGTCGGCGTCCGTACTTTAATAGGAAAAATAAAATTTCGATAAAACACTTACTACTACCAATAAATGTTAGTAATTGTTGTTAGTAACCTCTAGTAGTCCTACATAATCTATATGATACGTTTATAATGGTCTATCTTCTTTGTCTATCAGTGAGAGCAAACCTTCTTTCTTGCCTTTCTTTGCCTCATGATGATAATGCATTCAACTCAATTATTGACGACTTTATCGAATTTTTGGAATATCAAACGATTTCTGTAAATACTCATGAGTTTTTTAGCAGATAATTGTTCTTGACGGTGTGCACATCTGATTATTTCGTCTTCCATTGCTTCTGGTACCAACTCGTTTACGTTGTCTTTATATAATAGATTATTTCGCATAAAAAAATCGTCATATTCACATTGAATAATTGTACTAATCCACTCATCAGACTTTTGAGCCTCCCTTAAGCGATGCGCGACCGAATCCTACTACCAACATGCATTCAAATATAATTAAAGCCCTGTAAGTACATAGCCCAAGGAACTACTCGTAATGATACGTCACGTTTCTTACTGGTCATCGTAAAGGCATTAGAATCTGTTACAATCCGGAATTTCTAACCTTACACATACACACGCCATTTTTTGTTACTTTCCCAAATGAAATTTCGCATCCTTCCTTAACATGTCGCTTAGTGCCTTGCTATGGTAGCATATCCATCAATTAATCTTCTAAGCTAGGACGTTAAACCTAAATACCTTTGCATACTTTTTTGTATTGAGGTAGAGGAAACTGTTGTACATCCTTTGCCTTTCCTTCTAAGGGCCTAATACTACCGTTGCCTATTACATATCCTAAAACATCTTTAATTTAATCCGGTATCAAATCTCGGATTATTGATGAAATGTATCGACAAAATAAAGCTGGTGAATTAGAAATCCAAAAGGGACACAGTTAAACTCATATTACTCTCCGTATGTTACAACAGATGTACCTACATATATCGTTTTGAATATTCAACTACGGGAACGTGAAAAAATTCGTTGGCACGATCTAGAGCAGTGAACACACTAGCCCCTTGTAACATTTCCAACGCATCATCTATTAGTATCATTGAAAAATTATCGCGTATTACTTTTTCGTTTATTTTTCTAAAGTTTTTCTATAGTAAAGCTTTTTTAGAAACCAAAACGATTGGAGAACCATACTCTGAGTTGCTTTATCGACCTTCACTCAACCAATTATCTATTTGATTATCTATTGTCTTCTGATCAGCGCATGAAACACGTACTAGAATCTTCATGTACACAAGCGATTGTGCTTGCTTTGCTGGTTTAAAACCGTGAACTATATTTAAGACTTTATCCGCATATTCCCTTTTGAAATGACCCAAATCAAGATCCGATGGTGGATATCGATTACTATCTTTTTCTTCAAGGGATATGTAAAGTGCAGCAAATTCAGTTAGAGTCAAATTACTACGATTTGCGTTGTCGTCTCCTTCCTTTACTTTAAACTCCTTATCGTCTACGAAATCGCTTTCGTTTTTACTTTGACATACAAGCCTTGTACATAAACTATCTTCATTATTTAAACTTTTCAGCTCTTTCATTCATTACGTTCTTCAAAATATCATTTCCCAGAATGTCTTCGCATGGTAAATCATTCATTCCAGTAACATAAAAAGTTACTATAAATCCCATCCACTTCGATATTTACTTCCAAACTACCTAGTGTACATACTTCAGTGCCTTTATCCTCGCCCCCAAGAACAAACGATTGTCGCTAAGCTTAGAAATCCCCGCACGCATATACATATCATACCTCGTCAAACATATGTCAGCACACGTATCAATTGAGCACTAATTATCAAGTCATACATCTTTATTGACTTGAAGATGGTACTCTTACTCTAAACAGTCAAAGCGTTGCTGCTTTGATTCCGTTTAAATATGCACGTCGCCTCTACGATCGCATTCAAACTGACGATGCCCTATCTGTCCACACTTGAAACACTTTACCTGCTTCATCTCGTAACAACCGTTGGCCAAATAAGATTCACTTTCACACTTAAAGCATTTTTTTTTTTGGATCCTTAGCTCTACCGGCACTGATGCGCCATGCCATGATTTCTCTCTACTTGAAGGCTGTCGAGTAGTCTCTCATACACTCTTTACTGCTCTTTGAGCGCTTGATTTGTTCGCGCCTGATATAAAACTGTTTCATCTAATTTTAAATCCGATATTCCTTCAACAAAATACGAAATTAGACTCTCGTCATCTAAGCCCACTGATTTGGCAATTTCTATTAAAGCATAGAAATATTCACGAAAACTTTCATTATTCTTCTAATGACGATTTTGTAATGTGCGATGAATATCGAGGGCACCAAACTCACTCCATAACGCTGATTTTAGAGAACTGAAACTTCTAAATCTGTGTATCAAAAACTGGTAAAATTGGATGAAGTATTCTATTAAGCACCATAAAGTGAAACTTTGTGACAAAACTTGTGTCCGCTTAATAGAGTTCATTCAATAGAGTATTCACTGTATTTTTTAATTATGAATTGTTTTTACTATCTATCCTATCTCTAAGTTGGTTCGAATTGGATATAGTGTGCTAAATTTGACTAAAATCGGTTCTTTTCAACACCTTCCCTAAATCGAATGATTATGTTCATTACAAAATATAAGTAGATTTAGAAATAACAGTGCATTATGCAATACTCGTATTAAATCAATTTGAAACATTAAAACAATTCAGATATGAGTAAGAGAAATATTTTACTTATAATTAGATGAGAATAAATTACTCTAAGCCAAATTTATTTGACAGTTGTTTTGTTTTTGGCGTAGATAATTCTTTCGTAAAAATATCGGTTATCATTTTAACTTAATTTGGACACCTTCCATATTTTCTTTGACGAAGTTTGATTTGATGTCCATATGTTTCGTTCTGCTTGAGTTTGAGGTGTTCTCGGCTATAAGTATAGCGCTCTTGTTATCGCAGAATAACGTCATAGATTTCGAAGCTCCATTTCAAATCGCTTAAGCCAGATTGATTCTTGTTGTGCAGCCACCATTGACTTTAAATCGGACTCAGTAGATAGTAAGGTAAGTACCGTACGTTTCTTTTCGGTAGCCCAAGAAATGGCAGCATTCTGGAAGAAAAACACATAGCATAGTTGTTGAGCGGTGATCAATTTCATTTTTTGCCCAGGCAGCATCACAAAAGCCAACGATTTCATCAAAGCTTCTCTTATAGACTAGTCCCTTGTCAATAGTTGAGATTCCGCATAGCTCGCTTTACTGCTGTTCAATGGACATTCCATGAGTTCGTGCTGCATTGGCTTAATAAGTTGACAGCTAAGCATATACTATATCAGGACGCGTGACCTGAACGGCAAACAGCGGCCACCCAATAGCTTGCTTATAGTAGCGACTTCCCTTTTGTTGCCACGGATAGCTTTTGATTCACGTCAAGGGGTGTGCTTACAAGATTGCATTCCTCCTTGTCGCAACGTCGAATTACATCGACATTGTAGCAAGATTGGTCGATCCACAGAGTTCCTTCTTTGAGATTTTGAGCTATACATTATACCCAAAACCAATGATGCTGCACTCAGATATTTCATTTTGAAAGTTTCAGAGAGCTTTTTTTAGTTTTCTTAACAGCTTTGTATCATTGGCGGATAGGATAACATCATCCACGTAAACAAAGAAGAACAACATGTCAGCGACAAGAAAATATACGCATCGGTCGGCCATGTAAAGAAGCAGTTACAGCATCCATGTGGTAAACAGTGAAATTATTTTTCACCGAAAGAGCGAGCATAAAATGAATTGAAAGGCTGCTTCTGATTGAAGCCTTTCACAACAAGCCTGGCTTTATAACGCACAGGATCTCCGTGAGCATTGACTTTTCTCTTAAAACCTAATTTTTATGGGAAGGTATTGCTGATAATTCCAAGAGTTATTGATATAATGGATTCAATTTCTTCACACATTTCAGATATCCAAAGATTATGTTCTTGACTTCCAATCGCTTCTTCAATAGTGTTTGTATCTAATATTACATATTCAGTTATGCAAAGATTATAATTTGGACGTTACATATTCTGCAATCGCTCAGAGTGAAGGACTCCTTCATGGTCCAAATATGTTATTTCTTCTTCCTCAGTTGTTGATTTATTGTTCTCATATGTATGTGAGTGGCTGTTGCCTGAAGTTGCATCATTGCCGTCTTCTGTTGGTAATTCTTCCACACATTCCACCCCTGAATTGGCAACTGAAGCTGACTCGGGCTGGAGGATTTTGATTAGTATGAATTTCAATAAAAACTACATCATAGCTAACGATAATATTTTTCGCTGTCATACAAGAATACGTTCTCGATATTTAAGTTTTAACTTACTGCGCTTTTCTTTGGATACGTGAACCATTGCCTTACAACCAAAGACTTTCGAGTAGTTTTAAGTTTGGTCTTTTTCCGGACCACAACTCTTCCGCCCTCAGAATGGTACCTCTGCATAGTGTACGATTCAGTAGATATGCCGCAGTTATAGTAGCTTCGGCCCAGCATCCGTGTTCCAAATTTGCATCTCGCAGCATGCATCTGAATTTCTCAGTTTCCGATTTAACCTGTTGCTTTTGATTTAAAACTTGTTTGGAATGGTCATGCACAAACATTAATAAACAGCAGAAAAAGAGTTAACATTTGGTGGACCCATTACATTACAATGTATTAGTTCAAACGGATGTTGAGCACGCTGCCCTTTTTCACTATGTGATGCTTACCTTTTATGCAAACCACACATTTATCGTTTCCTCTTGTTATAATTTTGACACCGTCCGAAGCATTTTGGATGGCTGTGACGCTTTCGCGACAGACATGAACTAAACGCCTATGACATAAGTTCTAGCTCGTCACGCTGAGATATAAACCATTTATTTTGCTTGCAGTTCCAATTATTTTTTGCCCACATTTAATATTTTGCACCAATTATCTTTAAAGTGAAGCTCTTTCACATTGCCTGTCATTTGACTCACTGAAAGACAATTTCCACACAGACTAGGAACGTACTCAGCATTTTTGATAGTTGCATTAACATTCTTATATTTAGCAGTTAGAGAGAATTGCACATCACCAGTGCATTCAACACCAATTTTATTATTGTCAACGAAAATTACTCTCTTGTTTATCGCGCGTTTTCTGTTCGTCATAAAATCATAAATTCGTTGCTTTTCGCCATATGTTGAGAACAGTATTCGTTATTGTGCACATTAGCATAAAGCGATGAAGCAAACATAACTTGACTTTTTAAAATGTTTTTGCCTTTGTGTAAAGAGCATTTTCGGCAATTTGCTTTGCATCAAATTTCACATTTTGCAAAAGCAGATTTTTCACAAAGTTTACCGTGAGCGGTTTCGCAGTCTGACAGCTTGAGTTCTAACAATTACTGCAACAGTTCCGCCTGAGTGTCAAACCTTTATCTTCATGGCATCTGCAAAGTGCCCGAAATTATATGGCTCCACCAACATCGTGCTTTTAGCTAGTGCTTTTTCATTAGCATCACGATCAGCTTCGGTTGTAGTGGCAGGCAAACCTTTCTGGACCATTCTCAGTGGCCCTTTATGACTAAATACGACTTTGCCTGGCATTCCAAACATTAAAATTTTCACGACCGCGAAGTCGTTATACGGATACCGAAAATACATTCGACATTATTTAAATCGCAAAGTATATTCAAAAATAAAAGTCAGTCGATTTAACTAACAAGCCAAATTTTTTTTATCCGTATTTATTTATTGATGAGTTAGATTAACTCTTCTTGGCAAAGGCCCACAACCTATTAACAAAGCAAGCGCGTGTTGACTTAGTAACTGTATGAAACGGAAGAAGGAAGTTTATTAAAGAAATAAAGATACCAACTATTCATAATGACATCTGAAAGTCTAAGGCATATACAGTGTGTTTCGTAAGCTTAGAAATATTCAGTTTTCTTCTCAACAGTAATAACAAATGTACCTTCGGGAAATTCAGGGAGCTTATTGTTTATATGTGGCATATCAGTAGTATAAGGCATTGCCAAAAATAATTAAAATTAGTCAATAAAAACCTTAGACCCAACATAAAATTTTCGTGTATATGGGAATTATTCAACTTTTATATACTACCTACATATAATGATTTTGATTTTCTTTTTTTGCGGAATAAGTCGGTCAGTGGGTGAGTTATACATTTATAAAATTGAGATACTAGTATATCTCATTTGGCCATTTGAGCAACTGTATAGTGGTGGTGCGTTCACAATGTCGACGTCGTACCCGTCAACAAGGCCTTCATAGCTACTGACTTATGGCAATAACAGTGGTTTTACATGCATTATTATGCGAGACTCCAGTGGCTGTACTACGGCGAATTTTGAGAATTTGTCAATGAAAAGGTACGGATATCAATGTGGAGTATTTTTCCAGCGTATGAAGAAATTGGTGTCTCCACAAGCATTTGTTTTTTAGGGTGCTTATCGTACTTTGCCTTAATGCATATCTTGCAATTAATAATAATAAAATTAATACAATTATTATTATACATTAAACATAAGGAGCACTAGCTACAGAGGCTTTCAGCTCACGGTTTTAATATATGTAAAAGACTTAAATAGTAAAGATGGAACCTTCCATTTAAGAATTATTTACAAGCAGTATGTTTTATGAACTAAAAATATATGTTAAAAATAAATTTTAAATAGGAAGGATAACTTAAATATATTTCTTTAACTTTGTACGAGATAGGTATTCAAATATTTTAGTAGTGTTTACAATAGACGTTAGTTTTAATAAATCAAGAGCTTTATTATTCTGAAATATACTGGACCTTGCTGAATTGAAGAAGGGGCATTCATCCAGTAGATGTGTTATAGTTAAGGAGGACGAACTACAATGTAGACAGGATGAATTAAGGTTTCTATTTAATAAATGGGAATGCGTTAATGACGTATGACCAAGACGAAGGCGAACAAAGGCTTTTATATCTTGGCAACGGCCTGATGGCGGATAAGCAGGTTTTTTGCCCGCTTGGTTGCAGATGGCGTAGTGGTGTTGCACATTCTTCCAAGCATTAACTGTTATAGCTTTTTGTTTAGAAGCGTCGTTTTTTCGATGTAGTCGAAGACAATCAATGGCTATTTTGCCGCCAATTTGGCGGCTTGGTCGGCCTAATCATTTCCAGTAATACCGGCGTGTCCAGGGATCCACATAATTTTTATGTTTGTTTTCCCAATAAGTATGTTTCTAATTTGCGCAATGAGATATTATTTGTTAGATGCATTTAGGAGAGCTGCGATAGTAGACTTGCTATCAGTACATATTAATAATTTTAAGTTAGAGTTTTGTACTAGGCTAGATAGCGCATTATAGATGGCTGCTGCTTCTGCGGTGTATACTGAGCTATAAATGGGCAGGAGTCCAGCTTTCAACAATAGCAAAAGACGTGTAGAAGTTGGCCTTCGAAGCGTCAATAAAAATGAGTTGCTGATCTACGTAGTGTTGCACAATGAGCTCTGTGAACAAACTTTGATATACCCTGGAATTGGTGTCTTTATGATGTTTTTGAAGACGTAGTTCGAACGAAGATTCTTTGAGTAGCCATGATGGGGCAAAATAAATAGACTTTTCCTCAGGTGTAGTTGTTATACCTAGATCCTTAGCTAATTTAATGCATTTAGAAACAGTGGAAGRAGTATTGGAGTTTGTATCGTCGGTCCATTTGGTTTTTACTATACCATATAAGAGCTTGTTATTACATAATAGTAGTTTTGGAATAAGCTTTTGCGAAGTATGTAAAACTCTTTCCTCGATGGATGGGAGTCCGGCTTCCGTTAATATGAACTTTATTGGTAATGTTTGGAATGCCCGAATACTTCTTCTAACGGCTGCATGATATGGTGCAAAGATTTGCTTTATGTTGCTTTTGGCACAATTGCCGTAGATAGGGAGACCATAATCAATCTTAGATAAAATTAAAGCTCTTGTAATATTGATGASAGAAGAAATGTGAATTAAACAATATTTTGATGATASATACTTAATTATATTAAGCYTAGAARWTAGTTGCTTACGTAGATTTGTACAATGTTACTTAAAAGTAAGTCTCTTATCAAATATTAAACCTAGGAATTTAAGACTAGTAGTATTTACAATATTTACATTATTATTGTTAAGATAGAAGTTATTACATTTGTGTTTTCTACAGATATGGAATAATTTGCATTTGTTTATAGAAATATTTACACCTGAACAATTTCACCAATTTGAAATATCAGAAAGGATTTTTAAGAAAGTATTTTTAACAGTATTAAGATTATTTTGCTTGGAGAAGATCAGCACATTATCAGCATAAATAATATGCGAAATGAGTTTGTATTTAGAGATTATCGTACTGATTTCGTTAAATGCGATTACAAATAGTGTGACAGACAATGGTGATCCTTGTGGTATTCCGTTGTACATTTTTAGTCATGAATTTCCGATTAATTAGGAAAGATTTAATAAAGTTAAATATTTTTTCACCAACTTGCCACTTCTCTAGTTGTCGTAGAATGATATGAGAACAAACTCGGTCGAAAGGTTTCTCGAAATCCAAACTGGGAGTGGATATGTGGTTTCTTTTCGATAAAGCAATTTTGGCGAAATCATCAAAATAGCCTTGCCCTGAATTAAATGCCACTTGGTTTTGACTGAGAATGTTTTTAKTTAATGCGAACCACGAGATACGCGTTGATATGATTTTTTCTAATAGTTTGCCCATGCAACAAAGGAATGATATTGGCCTGTAACCAACAACATCTGTAGACACTACATTGGATTTAGGAATTGCTACAATCACTGCATTTTTCCAGCTTTGAGGGTAGGCACCTTGACATAAAATATTGTTGTACAATTTAATAATTCTATTTTTGAGACTTAAAGGACAGTTTTTTAGCATAGGATATGAAATCCTGTCTGCACCGGGAGTCTTGCCTGACATTGAAGATAAAGTGAAATCGAATTCTGCGATGGTTATGTTTGATTCGGTAATAGATGGGGGTGAGAGATCTTTACTGTACCTTCATCTGAGAAGTTCATTTTTATTTGATACAAACGATTGGTAGAAGTTTGAATCTCTCGAATAATCGGACCATACAGAGGCGAAATGGTTAGCTATTTCTCTTGATTATCAATAGAGCGAGTACCCATAGTGATTGGTTTTCTTCTCTAAGCTTAGATAACTCCGTAGACCAATAAGGCACMTGATATTTGAAGAATTTTTTACCCGTTTGGGGGATAGATAGGTGAGCAGAAGTTTTGATTATTTTGGTAATCGTAGCTGTTTCTTTATTTATATTATCGTTAATGGGACTAGCGCAGGCAAATTTTCGCAGAGTTGATGAAATTTGGACCAATTTGCCTTGTCCAATAGAATTTTTGGCTTCGCCGACCCTTTTCTGGATAAAGGGGTTGATAAGTGGGTTATAATGGGGAAATCATCGCTGTTGTAAAGATCTGTTAGTGTTTGGCTGTTAAGTTTGGGGGCGATAGCAGAAGAACAAATGACCAGGTCTACATTCGTGAACGAATTATGCGGAGAAAAATGCGTAGGAGAACCGTCGTTTAAAATTGTTAAGTTTTCTGCTAATAAAAGGTCTTCTATGATTTTACCTCTTTGGTTAGTACATGTGGAACCCCAAAGAGGGCTGCAGGCATTGAAATCGCCAAGTATAAGTACGGGTGTTTGGATAGGTCCGATTATATGGCGTAGTTCTTTGATAGTAAAGTTTTAGTGTGGTGGAATGTAAATTGTTAAGATGGTTAATTTAAATCCAATAAATATTTCAATTGCCATTGTAGAAATATTAAAACATGTAGGGAGAAATTTCTGTGGGAAGTCTTTTTTTATTAAAGTAGCACTACCTTCTTTGTTAGTATGATTTTGCGTTAAGTTGAAGAAATAGGCAGCGTATTGTTTGGGTACAGCAGCTGCGGAATTAAATGAGAGGTGTGTTTCTTGTAGTGATATAACACTTGGTGCTTGAGTAATTCTAAGTTAGTTCCATTGGAGAAATTTGAACATTTATTAATAATGTGAGTGATTGAGAAAAAGGAGAGGAGGGATAATGAGAGTTATTGATCTTCATGGTCAGATGTGGTTATTATATGAGGTGAGATATATTCCGAATAAATAGGTGGGAATATTATATTGTCTGTAGAGAGAGAGTTAGTTTGGATTTTAAGAGAATCATTTGTGGATACTTTAGGAATGAGTGGTATGGTTATTCCCAATCCTCAAAAAAGGAGACCCCACAATCTGTGGGATAAGCCTCCTCAATATCGCATATAAGGTTCTATCGAGCATATTGTGTGAAAGATTAAAGCCCACCGTCAACAAAGTGATTGGACCTTATCAGTGTGGCTTCAGACCTGGAAAATCAACAACCGACCAGATATTCACCATGCGCCAAATCTTGGAAAAGACCCGTGAAAGGAGAA
>NW_017537425.1:32288-51878 GCF_001853355.1 Bactrocera latifrons
ATGAGCGGTGGGAAATCACGTTTGTTATTTGCTTGTTTGTATTTTCTTTTGTAACAGAAGCGAAAGAAGTGTTTGCGGGGGTCGGGGGTAATTGTTGTTTATACAGCCTTAGCGCTTCTCGCATTGAGCATTTATTTTCTGTTTTTATTTTTAGAATATTTTTGGATTATAGGTATTTAGGACAAGAGCGTGAAGAGGAAGGATGATCGCCTGAGCAATTTGCACAAAATGTGCGGTTGCATGGCGAGGGGAGATGAGGAGGGTAACTACACATATCGCAGGCAGGGTTGTTGTTGCAACGTTTCGTTGTGTGACCGAGAAGCTGGCAACTTTTACACCTCATGGGGTTAGGGAAATATGCTCTAATGCGCATTTTGCGCCATGAGACTTCGATTTTTTCTGGAAGTTTGTAGAGGTCAAATGAAAGAAGTATCACACCACTAGGTCTTTATTTGCCTTCTATATTTTTTGTGAATTTATACACAAAAGTAACTCCCTGATCTTTTAAACTGTCAACAATTTCATCTTCTGCAATGTCATTTAGAAATGGGGCGTTAATTTTATCTTTAGAGCAATTCAAATTGCCGTGTAACTTAACTTTAATATCGCAAATTCAATGTAATTTCTTTGTTGTAAGAAATTTTTCAGCGATCTTCCTATTTTTAACGAGTAAGAGTAAATTACCATCACGTAGTTCGGTTATAGATAAAATTTCCTTACTTATTGATCCTTTGCAGTGCTTTTATGCACTGCGAAGCAAGAGTATTTGGAAAGTGTTTTGTTCGAATCTGCTGCAGATATTAGAACAAACTTTGGGCAATCTTTTTTAACTTGAGGCAGCCCTGGAAAATTTTCAAGTGGTTTGTATGTAAGTTTTTTCCTTTTGGGGTTGGGGCTAGAGGCAAGCAAAGCAAACCTGTTTTCCCCAAAAATAGGCGGCCCTGGGGCCATAATAAATCAAATATTCACTAATATGCACTGTTTTTTACGCGAGTGACCGTACGATCAAAGTAAAACGAAAACACGTGCACTTATATGCAAAAAGGAATATGCGAATTAAGCGTAAAGCACAAAAGAAAAACCGCGATTAGAAAACACGTCCGCTCAATGAGAGAGATAGTCGAAGACTGTATAAAATAATAATCGTGAAGGATTTGTTTAGTATTTTAAAGGGCGGTTCTGTGCTCGCGCTTATGTTCGGTGGTGACAATTTCAATTGTTCATTTTTATCTGTAATGTCGACCACGGTATTTTTGCTGTGCTGGAACTTGGTTGCCGGTAAATTTAGCACCAAATCATGTTGGATACTGGCTAGTGTGGTAGATCGCAGTGTATTGCGTTTACTACGTCTGTTTAATGAGTGGCTTTATTGTTTCGAATAGGTTGTTTTTGTCTGTGAAATTTATACAAGGTCCGTTCCAAAGTAAACAGGACTTAAAAAAACAGAACAAATTGATTTATTGGCAAAATCAATTTATTTTATTCAAAATAGTCTCCTTCTGCTTCAATACAGCTTTTCCACGGTCCAAAAGCATGTCGAACGAGTGTTTTAGCTCGTTGGCCAGTAGGGCTGGTAGTATGCCGGTGAAAGCCTGTTGAGTGGCCTCTACGTTTGCATAATGCTTTCGCACGATGCCATATGAGGTGAATACGGGGAGTGATTAATGGTTAAAATGTGAACGTTCTTCAAATGTTGGATTCTGAGCACTTTTTAGGCGTCAGTCAATTTGTGTGGAACAAACCGTGCACACACCTTTCGTAAGCCCAAATGTTCGGTCAAAATGCGACAAATCGATGTTTTGGAGATGTTCAATTACATTTCCATGAATTTCAATGATGATTTCGGCTAATTTTTGATTTGATTGGATTTTGATTGGCCCACATGTTGATCGTCATTTATGTCCTCACGATCAATTTGAAAACGTTGAAACCACTCGTGCACTCTGCTACGGGATAGGCAATCAATACCATAAACTTTTTACATCAATTGAAACGTTTCGGTAAAAGTTTCACCAATTGTAAAACAAAATTTAATGTTGAATTTTTGTTCAAAGCTCATTTTCGCACTGATAACACAAACATACTGACACCTAAAACGCAATAACTTCACTTCCAATATATGAAATTCTCATCAGACAATCGATAAAAATAGCACTTCTGTTTACTTTGGGACGCATCTTGTATTAACGGTTTTTTCCGGTGCGCCAATGATCTTCCTAGTCCTCGTTTGAAGTACCCACCTTCTCAGAGGACTATGTGAACACGTGTACCAATTTCAAGATATCACAAATTATAATATTCATGAGCATATGGATGAATGAACAGACGAACATTTGGTATTATTAATATATGTATGTATGTAGTTTTAGGTGTTACAACCCACTGATAAGTGAGCAAAGCTATTATACTCTGTGCAAAATGTTGAGAGTACATATATTAAAGAACAACTGAGTAGTTAGAGTAGTGATTACTATATTCTCTTGTACTGTTATATATAATTTAAGTAGTGGGTTAGGGGATACTTATTTGTGTATTAAAGGAGTTTAAAAATAATGTAAATTGGTAACTAAAAAAAAGGAATTCCGCTAACAATTTCAATGATGAAAATATAGATTCATCTGCCAAGGAACAAAGTTATCAGGAGAAATTCAAAGAAAATAATGCGTCTCTTAACACTGCAACACAATCACCAACTCTAAGCTCACCACTTAATCAAGTGCCTCTTCGATTTTTAATGAATCCATTTGGAAAGATTCGTGACATAACGTCAGTGAGTGACTCATTTAATATTGAAACTGGTCTTTTATCTCCTAATAAATGTGCGGAACTCGTGACGGCGTTACAGACTCAAAAGGGCAAAGGTAATTGTGTATTTATATGTACGTATATGAATATTTAAAAGAATCAATGCAGCTGAGGGGTTATCTGTAAGGCGTTGCGAATAACAATGTGTTGCGAAAATGAACTGCAGTGCGAAGGGCAATAGGTACTATGTTACACATTCGCATTTTGTGCTATATTTAAGTTTACACATTTCCAATACTCTTGGCATTACTTCACGAAACGAGAGAAAATTGAAAACAAATCGATAATAAAGAAGTGTAAAAAGTTTTAAAGTTTTAAATTAGTTGTGAAAGTTTTAAATATAAAAGGAGTAAACATGGATAAGATGTGAATTACAATAAATTTAAATATGATTTTAAATTGGACATAAAAAACACTAATAAGTTTGCTTTTATAGTTCTAATGTTGCAAATTTTAGTTTGAATTTTTTTTCTAAACCAATCTTTGTTGTGTTCGAATTTTTGAAATGCTAATTTATATTTTCTTTCCCCTATTTTATGTCGTTTGTTCAAAAATTTTCAAATTAGCTATAGGTTTTCATCTTTTCCTAGAATATAAATTATTTTGGTAAATTTATACTACAAATAAACGCTACGAAATAACATGGTTTTTTGGTCACATTTGCCAGTTTGACGATGAATTAAAAATTTGCTAAACGCACAAATTTGACACTCGCATAAGTAATACAGTAATTTGCCTTACAAAGTTGCATTTTCGCTTGCCCAACGCCATATAGAATAACCCCTGAGTAATAACTATTTCAAATTATAGTAGAAGTTCTTATGTTCTTATAGCCCTGACAGATGATTTTTTGGAAATATAAATTTAACGAAAAAATTCGTTTATTATTAAATACGTTAAAAGATAATAGTGTGAAATTAAAAGCAATAATTGATTGTAATGCGGAAAAAGTGTGTGAAAAAATTAAGTATATTGGAAAAATGCATAGCAAACTGTGAGTTGTTTACTTTCTGCTATCTAAAAATATTAAAATTTGTTTTTGTTAGTATACTTGCACATAATTTAATTAGCAATATAAAACTGTTCACCTCTGTTGCTGTAAACGCAAAGGAGGCGGCAGACTTCAAGCGGCATCTGTCAAAAAATAGCAAAAATCGGCCATTTGTGAGAAGTGTTGCCTACTCAAATTTGGTAAATTCAGCTAAATACACGGAATTCTTGTGCATTACAAATTTGTGTTAACATGGGTCAAATGCGCAAGTAAATGTAAATTAAGTCCGCTAATGCATATTAGCGCTGTCGTCTGTCAGAGCTATAACTTACCAATGAATAGCGCTAAAAAATCTTTAAAATGTATTACAATACGCATACAGAGAAAGGTTTTCTTTTTCTAGTCGCTATTTCCTATTCAGGTTTTTTTTATAATTGCAAAGATTAATTTTTATTTATTCGGCTTCGTCTCACCTTTTCACCGTTATGTGACATTTGCACAGATGTCACTGACACTCATAACAACCTAGAAAAAGTATTTCAACGAAAGGGTTTTCGCGTAAAATTTAAATTAAGTCTTACTATTTTTTGCCCACAGTTTTAATATTTTATGCCTGAATTACATTCTTCGGTTCAAAATAGGCTTGCAATTCATGCTAATGTCATAAATTGATAATTGGATTACCTACATGTTATTTTTGTCATTTTAATAAAAGGTGGTGGTTTGGTCCCAGACCCAAAATTAGTAAAAAAAAAGGCTCTAACATCACAGTAGCAAAATTACATTAAACTAGTGTAATTACCTGCGACTGTTTGTATTACAAAACATTTGAATTCTGAAGTTAGAATTATAATACATTTATTTATGGTATATAGAACTATTTTTTATTCATTCTATCTATAATAAATTCAATTTTCATTTTACAAATCTTACATATAAAAATCTACGCACATATTACCGCTCGTCTTCGCTTCCTAACGCCGCTTACTGCTTAATGTGCTTGCTTAATTGCATATCGTTGCACTGTGCTGTAAACACATTGACATTCGCGTGCCGCACAAAATACTGCAAAAATACAAATTTCCATTGCAAAAGGTGCTGAACTTTTTGCCAAGCGCCGAAGGAAATCTGAGAAATGGGTAGTTGATGATACAAATACAGGCATTGAAAGTCCATCCGGTCTTCCAGATTACCATCAGCAGCAGTCACAGTTCAAGCCAGCAGCATCTCCGAGTATTTTACCTGCTTATTCTGACGCCGGAAAGCACCGTGTACAATTGAATTTGCATCAAGAGCAAGTACTAGAAAAATATATTAAACCTGGTTTGAAAGTAGTTAAAACGCCATGGGAAGCAGCACTTGAGACTGGTTCAGCTAGCACAGCTTTTATAGACGACGTCCAACATACTCAGCATGCAAAAACACCAACATTATCTCCAATCCCAGTAACGGATTATAAATCTAGTCACCACCACACTACCAACCCAGTGGCATATAAGAACGGCTTCATAGCTGATTACAGCATAACACCTTCTCATGTTTGTATATATATTTTTTAAATGTCTTTCATAAAATGAATAGGCCCGGTTAATTAAATGTATAATTTAATTAAGCAATTAACCTGGTTTATTCCAAAATAACACAATTATTATTGAAAATTAATTTATTTAATAGAATAGGAAATCGGAACATTTAATATCTGCTTTTTTCTATTAGATTCTACTGTTTCCTAAAAATTATGTACAATTGCTAAAGATCTGCACAAAATCTTCTATGACTGTATTTCAGTGTTGTATAAGAATTTGAATAGAACTCAGCGAAAGCTCCATTTAAACAGAATTTCACTAGGAACGGAGATTCTTGAAACAAGTCCGTTTGTCACAAAACTATACACACAACTGTGCAGTTATTAATAACTACTTGTTCAGAAAAACTTTTGTTTATTACCCCGATGTAGTCAACATCAAACTGCAGCATTCCATTGGAATATATAAAGCTATTTTTATTATTATGGAGGCTATAATTTGATAGGGTTATAGAGTCAGTTTTAATAAACGTTGTGTATATGTACAGGTGTATCAAGTTTCATATATGTACATACAAGTTTCATCTGAAGGTTTGTGGCTGAGATATATTTGGTGGTCGAAAAAGTCTTTTCGTATTTTGTCCATAGATGTCGTTGCAGTCGTATATCTCCAGTGCTACCAATCACATTGTCTCACACCATATAGTGTTGGAAAGGTGAGATTTTAGACTTCATTTAACAAAAAAAGTAATTGAATTCGGGGAAGCTGACAATTTACAGCTGTTCAAAAATTAGTGAAAATATTGAAGAAATTCGCTAAATTTTTAAATAAAAAAGGAATGAATGCCACGCAAGATACCAAGAAGACGATGCTGCATCAGTTCGTATAGCATACGAAATTTCGATTTACTCTGAAGAAAGTTTCACACTGATGGAATAATGTCTCCAGCGGAAGAAAAGCAAAAATTGGTCGAGCAAAGTGATACATATTTGCTATTTATTTATAAGTATAACATAAAAAAAAGTTGAAGTTTGATCAGAAATACGAAAAGACCCTTTCAACTACCCACTTACATATATCTAAGGTACTCATTCAGCATGGACAAGTAGCATTTTGCAGCAGGTGATTCTATAACATACTTAAACATCTCAAGGCATTAATTCTTTTCAGTTAAGAGTAATTCCATAGAAAAGGGTTTCTTTATATATCACGTATTTTATTAATATTTGGTATTTGTTAATCTTTTAATAATTTTTTAGGAGCAACCACAGAAACATTTTCCAACAGTCAAACCAGACTTCGGCCACAACCCTCAACGAGAGTTGGCATATAAGCCTAGTTTAGCAAAAGGTTGGAAAGCGCCCAGTCCTTCACTACCGAAAGGTAAGGAAAGTTTAAATATAAAATAAAATTATGCAGGTATTTATGTATTTATTTACTAAGCTTAATGAACATATCGTTGTTTAAAAACAATAACAAATATTATTTTATTAACTCATCAACACTTGCTAAATAAGAAAACAGTTAAAGTAAAAAAATTAATTGAGACACTATGTTATTATTAACAAATAACTCTCAAACCATCTCGGTGATAGTAAAGTTAATGTCTTGTATTTAGTTATTGATTAATCACGTTTTTAGTATTTTTTAACAGTACCGTTATATAGAGAGTGAGCACGGTTATGATCCATTTCCACACGGTCGATGGGTTCTTATAGGATTTTTTTTTTTTTTTTGAAAGAATTATGTTGTTTTAACTTGAAATATATTTACATTAGGGTCACGTCCACTTTTTTAAAGCCCAAGTTTCATTGAGATATTGATGAAATGCATTCCTGTGTACAACGTACATATCCATGCAACACTATTTCTTGTCTTCATAACTTTGTATGTATACTACTTCTTAATATTGTAATTGTAACTTCACTTGGTGCAAATTCCTGCAGTCCAAGTAAATAAAAGAAATATGAGATGAGTTCGTCGCTTTTTAATATTGAAAAATTGGACGAGTCAACTACGACTCATGGAGTATCCAACTAAAGAGTGTGCTAGTTCACCAGGAGCTGTGGTSCGTAACATCAGGAGAAACACTTTGTCCAGAAGCAGATGCAGACGATAAGAATGTACTAATGAGGAAAACCAAAGACGAAAAGGCAACGGCAACTATAATATTGAGTATAACGACGATACAGATAGCTCACGTGAAGAATTGCAAGACATCAAACGAAGCATGGAATACTCTTCGTGAGATCCATAGGCCAAAAGGGCAGGTACGTAAGGTGACATTATTTAAGCGCCTTCTTGGTATGCGTATGAGCGATGACGAATGCGTTCAGCAGTATGTGTGCAAATTTACTTCTTTGGCAGAAAAGCTTGAAGAAATTGGAGTAAGTCTCCAAGAAGAGTTTTTCGTTATAATGCTACTAGCAAGCTTGCCAAAATCATTTSAAAATTTGGTCGTCGCTTTRGAGTCTCGCGATGAGCTACCTAAGCTAAATTCAATAAAAATTAAGCTAATAGAAGAAGGTGAACGTCGTAAGTCATGTGTAACGGAAAACACCGAAGGTAGCGTGCAAGCGTTMATGGTTCGCGAAARTTCTATCAAAAAGAATAGTTCTACGAATTTGAAACTAATCGAAGTAAGCAGCGCATCGAACAACAAAAACAAACGACATGTGAAATGCTACAATTGTGGCAAAAAAGGTCACTTCGCTGCTCAGTGCAGARAGAAGCAAAACGTGCAAAAACAACAAAAAAGCGACAACAATGGAAGCAACGGATTGTTTGCGGCGATCAGCAAAAAATTGCTGCATACTGATGCTTGGTGTGTCGACAGCGGCGCATCCTCTCATTTGTGTTGCGACCGCGATAAGTTCAGCGAATTCGAGTTGTATGAAGAAGAGATCATACTTGCTGGCGACAACAAAATGTTAGCGGCTGGCAGAGGAATTGTTCGGTTGCAAACGAGCATGTTTGACGTCACACTTGTTAAAGTATTGTTCGTACCCGGACTACAATGTAATTTTATATCAGTCTCCAAAGCAGTAAACAGCGGTTACAAAGTTCAATTTACAAGAAATGAGGCAATGATAAAAAATAAACACGGAGATGTCATTTTGTGTGCTAACAAGGTATGCGATCTGTTTCTATTCGAGCCCAATAAAAATCAATTGTTTTTTTGCATGCAAACCCAACCATGAGGCAATGAAGTGGCATTCTAGATACGGTCATCTAAATTTTGCTAGCCTGCGTGAATTGAGCAACAACAACATGGTTCGAGGAATGAAAGTAAATATCCCAGCAGACATTCAATGTTTTTTATGTATGTCTAATAAGTGTAGCCAGCGGCCATACAATRAATCTGATAGCCGAGCAGAAGAGATTTTGGGGTTGATACACACTGATGTGTGTGGGCCTATGAGGCATGAATCAATTGGCGGYGCGAAATATGTATTAACTTTCACAGATGATAAGAAGCGATTTGTATTTGTTTATTTTTTAAGACACAAAGACGAAGTACTAGAAAAATTTAAAGATTTTAAACAAATGGTTGAGTGCCAAACAGAAAAGAGAATTAAAATGCTTCGTAGTGACAACGGCACGGAATTTGTGCAGAATGCGTTTAATAAATTTCTTAAAGAGCATGGTATTGTGCGACAATTAACAGTGCCCTACACACCACAACAAAACGGCGTAGCAGAGAGGCTAAATCGTACACTAATCGAGATGGCAAGGTGTATGGTAGTAAGTTCTGGTGTGAATGAATCGTTGTGGACGGAGGCTGTTAATACGGCAGTATATTTAAGAAATCGTGCACCAACAAGAGCATTAAATGCTATGACACCATATGAAGCATGGTATGGCTATAAGCCGGYGGTAGGGCATTTGCGTACATTTGGGTCACTCGCGATAGCTTTGGATAAAAAGCAAAAAGACAAATTCAAACCAAGAGGCAAGGAGTATGTCATGGTCGATTACTCCGACAAAGCATACAGACTGTATGATAAACAAACGCGACGATTGATAGTGAGTAGAGATGTCTACTTTGTAGAGTCAATATCGGCGAAACAGCATGACGGATTGAATATGAAAGTTGCGAAAGGTGTGCAAGTGCATCCAATTGAATTTGATATAGGTACCTTTGGTAATGAATTCCAGCAGCAAGGCACACATTTAGATACATGCGCGATGGAAAACGTAGAAGAGGTGGTAGATATAGCAGCAAATAGTGACAATGACTTTGAGTCCGCTGAAGAAGAGCACGCAGACGATATTCCTTTAAATAGGGGTCCTGGCAGGCCACGATTGGTTCGTAGTGGGGGACCAGGCAGACCCACAAAGCAATATACGTACTTAAATTTAATAGACACTGATCTAAGAGTCTGTAGAGCAGGCATTTTCAAGTGAATATGCTACTAAATGGTACGACGCTATGCAAAATGAATATAATTCTCTTATGAAAAAGGGCAAAAAGCCGTACGATGTAAATGGGTGTATGCCATTAAAAGAGATAAAGAGGGTAAGGTGGATCGCTTTAAAGCTAGGTTAGTCGCAAAAGGGTGTTCACAGGTTTATGGYGTTAACTATGATGAAACCTTTTCACCCGTTGTAAGGTATATCACTATCCGAATGATATTTGCGCTCGCAGCGGAGTACGGGTTACATCTTCATCAGATGGATGTATCCACCCCATATTTAACAGACGGATGAACAGGCAGTCACTTGGATTTTTACTCGTCTCACCATCCTGAACTTTTATATAAGTACATATAAACCGTACAATGAATTTTTGTGCAATACAAACAAAAGCTAGGTAAACAAAAGTATTATATTCTATTGCTGAATGTTTATATATATATATTTGTGTATATATTTAAACAAATGCTGAAAATGAAAAAGTTAACAACCATCTGTCAGTTCAGTTCTGGTACACTTTACCAAAAGAAGGGGTCTTGGTTAGTTTCTAAACAGAACATGAATGTAAGCATATAACATAAAAACAAATAGATAATAACAAGTAAATTTTTTATAATAATTATAATTTATATAATAATTTTATATAATAATTTTATATTAATAATATATTGTAAATATTTCTTTGAGACCGAGTGTTGTTGCAGCCATGAAATAAATTTCAAAAGAAAAAGGAAAAAGGAAAGGAAAAAGCGCAACACCCCGGTACAAATGCCAGTCTCTTCCTCTTTTCTCGTAGTACCTTTGTCTTCGAAAACGAGTTTAAGCGGCAAAAAGAGCACATACATGTTTCATGACCTTTACACAATTTTGCGTGCTCACAACTCTTTCACAAATTCTACAGTACAAGTATTTTTAGAAAGTTTTTATGATATCACCGATTTATAAAGCGTTACTCTACAGCGATTAGAGCAAACTATTCCAGATGCTCAAACCAATGGACCGGAATCGAAGTGCAATCCTGCGCAATAGTGTTGCACAGGCGTTGCCTTGCGTGAAATTATATGTTTTGAAATGAAAACAAAGTTGAATATACATTTTGTTGAAAATCATTTATTTTCGATTTTTCTAATTTTTTTTATTGTAACGTAGTTTGTTAAATAACATTTTTTGTTACTGTTCTGGTGTGTAAATGTACAGAGAAGGTAGTTTTCCCACACGTGAACACGTCAGGTATAACTGGCCGTGTGAAAAACATGGCATTTCCAGATTAATGCCACACACTTCTAGCGACTATCCTTGTGTCCTGTTGATCATTGCAAATGTATATTCACTGGATACTGAATACGTTCGAGCTGAAATGGCAAATCGTTGGAACTCAAAGGAATTCGTAGAATCAAGAATTCGGCCCCTGTATTTGATAGCTGCGGCACAACTAGTAGGGTTTCATTACAAAATTTCGGTACATGAAGATTGCGAAACTTAATAACAACAGATCCAACTTTGAGACGTAAATAATGCGACGGCATACCAAGCCTCTCCAAAAATTTTAGAAATTCCACTGGATAATTCACGGCTTCTTATTTTTGGCAGCTAAAATTGCGAGTGCACGCGAGCAATGGTAGTTACGATAATTTGCCCAATGTTGGCATAACATTCGGGATGAGTTCAAATTTCGTTGAAGTGAATTGACAAAATGCAGGTGGAATTGATATCAAACCTCTGGAAGTATCAACCGGATTTTGTCTTTTCTAATTCTCATCGAATACGATGTCAAATATCTTCGGCAATGTAATTTTTGTCGTATTCCATAATTGAAGGCTGGTATTTAGAAATGATCATCCCGAAAAGTGTGTGAGCACGCTTCTCAAAAAGTAGCACACACTGTGCCATTCACCGTACATAATGACTCAAATGAAATTTAACCACGTACATTTATCAATAGCAGCCGGAGGTAGAAGTAATCGTTGTTTTTCGGGTGGATTGTGTAAATTCATCTTCAGGAATTAGTTGAGAGCACACCTGGATGTCAATTTACTGGTTGGCCTTGCTTTCTGCGTAACTATTTCTTTAACCATCAAGGTCAATTTTGTTGCTGGCGGAGTTTCCAGTAATGTATTCCGTGGGTTAAAATACCCCCTTTGGCCATTCTGGATATGAACTGCGAGACGTACAACAGTCGAAAGCCGTTCATGAAATGCAAAAGTAAATATCCTACAAAGATTTTTATTGCAGTTCACGTATCAACCCATCTGATACTTGCTTATCTTATCTCGTTCAAGGCCTATAACCGTCATGTTGATTTCCTTTATTGCAAACGTATTTGATAGATTTCACCAAATTGCAATATTCAACAGTGTCATGAGTTTTGAATGAGAATATGGTACGATCATGATTTGTCGATTTCTATATTCACTACTCTAAGTGGAATTGTGGTATTTTCTTAAAGTTATTTAGCAATAGGGAGAAAAAAGACTGGCCCAGTTTAAAGGTAGCCCTGCATTGACGATATGTAGAATTTCTCTAAAGCCACACATGTCTTTTAAGGCCAGTATACAATATTGGGTACTATTGTATATTTGAGGGTTCATAAGAGAACGTTATGTGGCACATGACAGGAAAAATAAAACTGTTAATTTTTTCAAATATTCGCAGTCTTTTTTAAAATCTCTCTTGTAAGAAATAATTCTAAATGAATGTTTGGTATCTTTTAATAAATTGTTTATATGTAAAATTTTTGTCAATTTTGCTTTTTCTAGCTTATTGTACATAAGAGCAAATACAGTACTTTGTTTTACTACTTACTCTTACTTTGAGGTACAAAAGCAACAAGAATAAGGTACAACTCGTGTGCGAAAATGCTATTGACCAGTGCCATATTTTGTCATATAAAAAGATTTTATAAAAGAGAAATTGAGAGGATGGAGTCATGTGTAGAAGTTCACGCAAGTGAGGAAAGTTCTCTGATCGCCATTCACTTGGGAGTGGCCAGAAACGATTCCTTTACATATGGCTCAAGCAGCTCACGACTTCCAGTATTTGACCAAGTATCCTCTCGGTAGCCTAAGAACATCCGTTGGAAGGCGAGCTAAAGTGAGAAGGCGAAACATCCCCTGCATAGGGTTGTGCGCTGCGTAAAAAAACAGCCCAATGAAAATTAAAAATCAGCCTCGGATGAGAGACCCCCCTTTTGATAACGACCATGGCTAACGAAATAAGGACTACGAATTGAGGGCATGCACTTGGAATGTCCGGTCGATTAATTGGGAAGGTGCCGCTGCCCAGCTGGGTGATGTCCTCGTGAAAATAAAGGCTGACATCACCGCCGTCAAAGAAATGCGATGGACGGGACAAGGACAGAGACGAGACGAGTAAGTCCTTGTGGCATTTACTACAGCGGCCATATAAAGGAGCGCAAATTTGGTGTGGGATTCGTGGTGGGAGAGAGACACCGTCGCCGAGTACTATCATTCACTTCATTCTGCATCAAAGCGAGGTTCTGCAAGATATCACTGATTTACGCCCACGCCCCGACAGAAGAGAAGGATGATGTGACCAAAGATGCCTTTTATGAGGAATGCCTTATGCCTTAGGAAGACACGTCTCCAGTGTTTTAGATGTGCGTGTGCTCCGAGGTTCCACCATCAACTCGGACCACTATCTTGTTGCAGCCAAGATTCGCACCCGCCTCTGTGCAGCAAAAAACGCACGCAAACAACACGAAGCTGCAACCACAACAGATAGCCGAACGACTTTATACTCGGCTTGCACCCCTGCTCTCTGAGAGCACTCGTCAACAACTCAGTATAAGGGAACTCTAGGACGGAATTTCAAATTCTTTACGTATAGCTGCACCCGAAACCATTGATTTTCGGAAAGTGCGGAGGAACAGCTGGAACGACGAAGAGTGCCGTGTCGCAGCGGAGAGAAAACATGTGTCTACCTCGCAACGAAAGTTGAAGAGGGAAGCGACACGCATTTTCAGACAGAAAAAGAAAGAGGCCGAAATGCGGGAGTACGAAGAGCTTGATAAGCTGGCCGATAGGGGTAATGCTCGAAAATTCTACGAAAAAATGCGGCGGCTTACAGAAGGTTTCAAGACCGGAGCATATTTATGTAGACACCCAAAGGTGATCTAGTCACCGATGCCCAGAGCATACTTAAATTATGGAGGGAACACTTTTCCAGCCTTCTGAATGGCAGCGAGCGCACAACGCCAGGAGGAGGCAAACCCGATTCCCCAATCGATGACGATGGAGCAGAAGTTCCATTGCCCGACCATGAAGAAGTTCGAATGGCAATTACCCGCCTGAAGAACAACAAAGCTTCGCGGTCCGATGGATTGCCATGCGAGTTATTCAAACACGGCGGCGAAGAACTGATAAGGAGCATGCATCAGCTTCTTTGTAAAAGATTGTAATTTAAGTGTACTATGCGCAATCCATAAAAAAGGAGACCCCACAATCTGCGCCAACTACCGTGGGATAAGCCACCTCAACATCGCATATAAGGTTTTATCGAGCACCACCAAAAGCTCCGCAGAATCGGGAAGGCCCTCTCCGAGCCGTTCGATACCAAACGAGGTTTCAGACAAGGCGACTCCCTATCGTGCGACTTCTTCAACCTGCTTCTGGAGAAAATAATTCGAGCTGCAAAACTAAATAGAGAAGGTAACATCTCTATAAGAGTGTACAGCTGCTGGCGTATGCCGAGGATATTGATATCCCCGCGCCGTTAGTTTCCCCAGACTGGAGAAGGAAGCAAAGCAGAGGGTTCTGGAAGTGAACGAGGGCCAGACGAAATATCTCCTGTCATCAAACAAACAGTCGTCGCACTCGCGACTTGGCTCTCACGTCACTATTGACAGTTATAACTTTGAAGTCGTAAGCACCACCAACAATGTCAGCCTGGAAATCCAACTCAGGATAACTCTTGCAAACAGGTGCTACTTCGGATTGAGTAGTATTCCCGAATAGAGAAGCAAAGTCATCTCTCGACAATCAAAAACCAAACTCTATAAGTCACTCATAATTCCCGTCCTGCTATATGGTTGAAAGGCTTGGACGATGACAATAACTGATGATTGTGGTCCTTTGCGCGTTGGCCATGGCGAATATCGAATTCGATGAAACGATGAGCTGTATGAGATATATGACGACGTTGACATAGTTCAGCGAATTAAAAGACAATGGCTACGCTCATGTTGTCCGAATGGACGAAAACACTCCAGCTCTGAAAGTAGTCGATGCAGTGCCCGCCGGGGGAAACAGAGGAAGAAGAAAACCTCCACTCCGTTTTAAGAACCAGGTGGAGAAGGACCTGGCTTGGAATATCCAATAGGCGCCGCGTAGCGAAAAGAAGAAACGGCTGGCGTGCTGTTGTTAACTCGGCTGTAATGGCGGTCGCTACGCCAATTAAAAAGAAGAAGTTGAATGCTAAATGTTCTGCCATTATCGGCTGGCGAGCTACGCTAATAGAGTGGATATCCATCATTTCTAGTTTCCGTTTCCGAAATAAAAGCACGTGAATAGTGTTTCGTGCATTTATTCTCAGCCATACAAACCGAAGTGGGATTGTGGTGTCCGGAAGGTCCATGAACCATATTGGTTTCCATCATCAGGAATTTCCGCAGAAATGATTTCATCAATTTGATTTGGTGTAACAACCATCCACCATTCAAAGAAGAATTTTTGCGTGCAGCAAACCTCTTTTTAGTAACTCAACAGAGTACATCCAGTATCTGCAAGCGCCATATATGCCATGTGTTGCTACAAGATACATTTACGAGTCCATCAAACATCGAAGCTGTTGTTTGAAAAGTCGAGCTGTGACATCGGGACGATCGCTTGCTGATTGACCGCGATCCATAACTCCACACGTATGTTATCGCATCCTCGCATCCTCGTTCATGTGTATTGGGCTGCCATATGTTGATGACAAAAGGAAAGCCGACCGATATTAACGCGACCTCTTCGTGGCTTCGTAAAAAATTTCAATCTGTAATGGATCAATTTGTGTGAAATACACATATATTTTTCACTGAATAATTTTCAATAATTTTTCTTTTTAATAGCGGGAATAAGAAAGCAAGTGGCCGAAATTGAACGATTCAAATAATTTACAAATCAAAACATTGATTAACAAAACAACAAAAAATTATGAAAAAATTTACTTTATGGAATGGTCCAATTCTCCAATTTTTCGAATTTTCCTCATAGGTTCCATATTAGGTTTTTTATTTCGAAACCTTTCCCTATCCACAACGAACAACCTCTGAAACAAACATTCAAGAAAAGGGCTATTTTTTGGGGTTTTCCGCTTTGAACTTTAACGAACAATTAGAAAAAAGAATTGGCAAAATTGGTCCAGGCGTTGTTACGGTATGCACTTAGCAAAACATTTTGCGATTCATTTTTATCTTATAAACTAGTTGACCCCGCAACCGTTGTCCTGAGTGAAATTATATGTTTTGAAATGAAAAGAAAGTTGAATTTATATTTTGTTGACACCAGCGAGCCGAAGGTCCTGGCAGCCAGTGCTCCTTTTTTCGTGTAAAAAAATAATTGTATTAATGTATTATTTTTTTCACATTTATAAATAAATAAATAAAAATATTTTGTTGAAAATCATTTATTTGCGATTTTTCTACATTTTTTTTAATGTAGCGCAGCTTGATGAACAAAATTTGTTGGTTTCTGTTCTGGTGCCTAAATGTAAAGAGAAGATGGTTTTCCAACTCGTGAACACGCCACGTATATCTGGCCGTGTGAAAAACATAGAATTTACAGATTTATGCGACACTCTTCTAGCGACTATCCTTGAAAATTTCCCTAGAAACTGAATACGTTTGAACTGAAATGGCAAATCGTCGGAACTCAATGGAATTCGTAAAATCAAGCAAGGGCAAAACCCCTTTGTGTCGATAACTGTGTCCCAATCAGTCGGGTTCCATTACACAGTTTCGACGCATAAAGATTGTGAAACATAATAATAACAAATCCAACTTTGAGACGCAAATGATGTTGCGGCATACCAAGTTTCTCCAAAGAATTTAGAAATTCCAATGGATAATTCACAACTTTATTTTCATTGTCAAGAAGCTTCGTATGAGCGCAAAAATTCCCGAATTCGACTTTGAATCTTCCAGTTTAAGTCATTAACATCCATATTTTTGGCAGGTAAAATTGCGCGTGCACTCAAGCAATAGAAGTTACGATAATTTGGCCAATGTTCGGATAAACTTTCGTGATGAGTTCATATTTCGTTGAAATGAATTGACAAAAGGCAGGTGGTATTGATATGAAACCACTGGAAGTATCAACCGAAATTTGCCCGTTTCCAATTCTTAGCGAATACAATTTATAATATCAAGGTCATTTTTTTCTTATCCCATAATTGACGCGAATTTGAAGGCTAATATCTCGAAACGATCTTCGCGAAAAGGAAGCGAACTTCAGTGGCATGCCAAGAAGCTATTGCATTGTCCATCGCTTGTTTCCAGTGATTATCATGTTCTAGCAATTGCAATTTTTCAAAAAGTTGCACACTCCATTCACCATACATAATGACTCAAATGAACTTGAACCGCGTACATTTATCAATAGCCGCCGAAGGTAGAAGTAATCGTTGTTTTTCGGGGGGATTGTGTAAATTCATATCAAGGAATTAGTTGAGAACACACTTGAATGTCCATATACTGGTTTGTCTTGCTTTCGGCGTAACCACTTATTCGACGATGCATTCCATGTAGATTATCAAGGTATTCCCGAATAGAGCAATGTTCTCGCAAACGGATCACTGACGAAAGTTGAGCAAAAACTCGTCAATGTTAATTTTGTTTCCTGCGGTATTTCCACTGGCTGTACTCCATCCTCTGTGTTCAAATATACTATTTGGTCATTTTCCAAATTAACTGCGAGACGCGCAACAGTCAGAAAAAGTTCATGAATCGCAAAAGTAAATTTCCTAAAAAGCGCTTTATTACAATTCACGTATCGACCCATTTGATATTTGCTGATCTCATCTCGTTCAAGGTCAATTATCGCCACATTGCTTTCTTTGGTGATGTATTTGCAAACGTATTTGATCGATTTCACCAAACTGCAATATTCAACATTCAAAGTGTTTTGAATGTAAATTAGACAACAGTGGCTAATATCGTGCGATCCATGTGTTGTCAACTTCGATATTCACGCCTCTAAATTGAATGCTAAATGTTCTGCCTTTGTCGTCTGATCAGCGACGCCGATACAATGGATATCCATCATTTCCAGTTTGCTTTTCCAAAAGAAAAGAACGTGGATAGTGTTTCGTGCATTTATTGTCAGACATACAAACCGAAGTGGGATTGTGATGTCTGCAAAGTCCACGATCCACATTGGTTTGCACCTCTGGATCAGGAATTTCCGCAGAAATAATTTCATCAATTTTATCTGGTGTAAACACCATCCACCACCCAAAAAAGAATGTGTGCGTGCGACAAACCTTTTTTTGCTACTCAACAAAATACATCCAGCATCTATCATATATACTATACGTTGGTTCAATATAAAGTCCATTAAACATCGTAGCTGTTGTTTGAAAAGTCGTGCTGGGACATCGTGACGATCGCTTTCTGATTGACCGCGATCCATAATTCCGCACTTATGTCATCGCATCCTGGGAATACTTCTTGCCTTGCCTTGGGCCTTACGTTGATGACAAAAAAAAGCCGACCGATATTAGCGCGACCTCTTTGTGGCTTCGTAACAAATTTCAATATGTAATTGATCATGTGTGTGATCACATAACGTTTTCGCTGAATAATTTAAAAAAAATTGTTTTGAATAGCCAGAATGAAGAAAGCAAATGACAAATTTGAACGATTCAAATAATTGAAAAACAAAACAAAACAAAATTGAAAAAAAAATTAGTATGAAAAAAAGTTACTTTTTGAAATTGTCCAATTTTGTGAATTTTGCTAATGAAAAGTATAAGGTATTTTTATTTCTAGCTTTCCCCTATCAGTAAAAAAAAAAAGAATTGGCCAAATTGGTCCAGGCGTTGTTGAGTTATGCGCTTAGCAACACATTTTGCAATTCATTTTTATATATAAGATACATTATAATTTGAACCACTCACAATAGCAAAGTGAGCCAAAATTTGCAAAATAAATTGCAAAACAAATTTTGGCAGCATTGAAGATGTAATTTATACCACTTTATTGAGGTATTCGCATACCATCTTGCTTCAATCATTGCCGTTACATTTGGATTACGATTAGTAATAAATTAGATTAAATTTGAAAAGGAATGGTATTGATTACATAATTCTCTTTTTCACAATTCCTGGTTATTAATTAATTATGATTACAAATAATCCAAAAATAACTAAGATTAGTTATAATTACGAGAAAATAATCAAAAGTAATCAAAAAAGTAATTGGCTACTTTCACGGATTATTTTTGATTATTTTCGATTATTTTTAAAAAAATTTGAAAGCTCATCATTTTGTACTTACATTTCGTTTTGAAAAATTTGCATCGAAAACATTTTGAACAAATAAAACAAAATTAGATAGTTTTTGTATACAAAATAAAGGTGTAATCACTTCAATAACAAAACAACYAATAACATTTTAGTACTTCCTAAATCAAAAAAAAAGGGAAAACTACGTGGAAAAATAATAAAGAAAAGAAATACATCCAATTCACAAAAAAATAGTTTTATAATTTACATATATTTACAATTGACCTTCATTACAACTAATTTTTCAAGAGATCAGACAATGATTGCCGCCTTGGACTGTTGACGATCCCGGCAAATGAAAACAGTCGTTCAACTGGAGCTGAAGACGTTAAGGGCATGTTAAAAAAA
>NW_017537425.1:52955-59603 GCF_001853355.1 Bactrocera latifrons
TTTAGTGATAATGACATTTTTTCCACTATCACTAAATTTTCAGTGATAATGGATTTTGCTGTTTAACTACCACTGAAGAAATAGAAACCTTATTGTACTTATTTTTTATTGTACTATGCCCAACCCTGATAACAAGTATGTAAAGTGTAACATATAACTCACAAAAAATATACGCAGAGAAATATTTACTTTTTACAAAATACAGAATCAAGAAGAATGCAACAGGTTATCAATTATCAAATCGATGAACACCAGTAGTAACATGAAACATTAGTGCCATAATTTCGCAAAAAAAATAATAATAATCAAAAACAACCAAAAGTAATCTTCGAAAGTAGTCAAATTATTTTTCGATTACTTTTTATTATTTCTGATTATTTTTTCGAAATTTTTATTAATCTTGACTATTTTCCGATTATCTATAATCCTTATCAATTAGTAATCGTCCGAATGTGAAAATAATCGCAATATAATCATTCCTTCACCTTTCAAAAAAAAATCTAATTACTAATTATTATGATTAGTAATCATTATTATGATTAGTAATTTGGCTTCAATTCAACTGCACAACTTTGTTGTTGCTTTAACATGTAAATATTTTGCCGAGAAAGCTAATTTATTTTATCCCAGGGTAGAGAGTTGCATAAAGTTAAATAATAATAAATACTATTTCTTGTTACGTTTATTTATTTGAGTACAATATACATTCTTGGCTGATGGCAATACTAAAATACAATAGGTTTCTTATATTTAATTATAATGTTCGCAGAACACGGATGTTGTTCTGTTGTGTTTATATCCTCCGTCCATAAATACATATATTTCGATGTGTTCTTATCACCTGATGATAAAAATGTTTACAATACATTTTATTAGCTGCATAGATATGTCTCGATGGATATTGTTTGTTTACAGCTGGATGTGTTGATTGATTTAGATGCGTGAGTATGATAATGAATGCTACGTTCATTAACTCTTAGGTTTGTTAAAATATAATATCCGCATTCCAAAGGTACTCTCATTTCATACACTTGCTTGAAAACTCGGCGTTTTTTGGCATCTTGTTTAATCTGGTACCACCCCCCTGCATTTACTGAGGCGTATATAAGTAATCCTAATGTTATTGCTCAAAGAGTAGCTTAATTCAAAGGATGTTCCTCATACAATTTGCTTTGTCCTTATTTAGTAAAGGAATCGCACAATTATCTTGCGATCCTTGTTTACAAATATTTATTCCAAAATTATTTTTACACTTAGATACTCTGCAAATTTCATTTTCGCATTTTGCTACTTTGCTTTCAATTTGTAATGTTCAATTTTTGTATGCTAGCGGAATTAAATTGTATAACTTACATTTATTATCAATGATTTATTTATAAATTGTGATTCCTGTACATACAACGTGGATATCCGATTGTTCTATATTAATATTTATTTGTTTGTTATTATTTTCTGTTAACAATTTAAGCCTGCTTATATTTCTATGAACGTCCTGTCCTGTAGTTTGTAGATATTAATTGTGATTTTAAAGCCTCTATTTTACTGAACAGCCTCTTCTTCATTTGGATTTGCATTATAGTTGTTCCTCTTACGACTTTCGTACGATGTAAGTGTAGTCGTCAAATAGGCTTCATGGTATAAAAATTGTGTGCCTTCAAAACAATATACTAACGGGGTTTTCATAGTGTCATAAAGTTATAAGTCATAAACAAGAATTAAAAAAAAACACAATTGTTGTGAACACGTTTTAAATTTTTTTGTGGTAAATCACTTATTAATCAACTGATTGAAAGAACAAAATTTGCAACTTTTGCAAAAACAAGTACTTGGAAATCAAAATTCCAAGTATAAGTGAAAATTTTAAGATAAGGAATGCGCTGTGTAAGTATCAGGCATAAAACCCGATTATACTTAACGATTCAAATTCAAATTTGAAATTTTTCGAAAATTCAACCATCAATTCTTCTTCTTCCGAGAGCCACTTTTTTGTTGGGTTGGAACGCACCCGCTTTACTTTTGTCTAAAACATATACTTATAACATTATACTGCTCCATTAACCCCAAAACCCTCGAAAATAGCAAATTTAAAGAAATTCAAATTTAAACACAAATAGCCACAACAAAAAAGTCAACTGATTATAACGAACCAAATACATCCCGTAGAGAGTTGTATTTGCGTAACTTATTTTAGATCCAACTATAAACTAGTATAGAAATTTATGATTTCGTGATTAAACGATGAGTTATGACACGTTGTCTGTCTCAGTCAAAAAATATTTTCTATTCTAAGGTCAGGCACTAAATCAGCCTATGAGAAGTATATAATATAATAAATAAAATTATAATACCACCGTATATGCTATAGCGTGTATTCTGTTGTAGATAATTTTTCCTCTCCCAGTTAATCACCGTAATTTTCTTTTACTGTATTTATTGGCACTTTTATTGCGTCTGTCCGTTCGGGAATAAATTAAATCGCCAAATTTATATGTAATAGCCTTTTATCTCTATTGTGGTGATCCAATACTATTCTTTGATTTTTTAGGATGTACGATTCGTATTGGCTTCTAAAAATACGTACTAAACCCTGAAATCCGTCGGATCAGTGCACTGCCGTTAGGCATTACATCGTGGCCATTCGGTTCTTCACTCACACATTTTCGCCCTAATTCCGGTTAATTCTTTTGATTTCTCTCTTGACTAACTCTAACTCTTGAATCGCTATAGCTGTCAATGCTCTTACTCTGTCCCAGACCACCTTCGATTGGATAATGTAAGACACGATATTCTCCGGTGTCATCCGATCGTTTATCAGATTATCTCCTTCAAATCTCTCTTTTTCATACCTTGGCAGGAAAAGAAGATATGCAAACCGTTTTCTGCGCTGCTGCTGTAGAAGGAGAAATTGTTTCGTCATCGAAATTTTGTAGAATTTTGTAGAGATATTATAACAACTATGTCCTGTTAAAAACTGCGTAAGATAAAAATTGTGCACTTCTAGTCTGTGCGTCCATCTTCCCGTTGTTGCTTCGTCGTATAGTAGCTACAATTCGGTTCGGCTCCTTTGCCTTTCCTGCTTCCTCTCTTCTTTCATTAAGACACTCGCCAGTGTTTTTTGTTTTATCAAATACTTCCGTAATTTTCATGGTCATTATACCTGGTGGCATGAGGCCTGATATGACTCCAGGCGCCTGATGTGATATAGTTCTGCAGGCACATGAAGCCTTGATTGCGTTTATTCCGATTATTAATTTCGCCTTTTTTGGTTAGGTTTTCTGCTATCCCCCATATAGGTGCAGCGTACATAGGTATGGACTGACTTACTTTCGCCAAAACTCGTCTACTCTGGTTCACCAATGTTAGTCATTATCATCGCAGAAGGATTTGGCGAGACGCGACTTGTAATTTAACATCGAGTCTATCACTACACCTAGAAATCTCAGTCATTGCTCAATATTGATGGGTATACCATTACATCAATATTGATTGTGATGACCTATAGTTTTTTCAGCATTTTTTGTTAACAATTTGGTGGTCTCTCGACGATATTTTTTACGTGCGTCACAGGTAGGTTCTTGTCGCATGTCTTCCCGAAGTGCACCTTTCTTCACATTTAAAGCAGCACTGACTTCTGTCAACTATGTTGCTGCAACTTTTCGCTACATGGCCGTATTCCAAGACCCTGCAGCACTTATCAAGGGGCGCTCTTTCTGATCTGGCGCATAACCCAGCCGATTTTTATTTTTCTCGCGTCAAGCAGTAATGCTGTCTAGCTCCTTTTTTGAGCAGGTATTTCATCGAGATCCCAAATCACTACAGTTCTTTCGTGGATAAATGTTTTGAGTTTTGTCTATTTACCAAGCAGTTTACCTATCTCGTTCGCATAGTCGCTTCTGCCTCCCTTTGCGTATCTTTTACTTTTAGAAGCATTTCACCTTTGATCGTCTTTGCAATCCGGGTTATATTTTCACCCAGTTCTGGAGAGCATATTCTTCTTTAATTGCCCTGAGAATGTCGCTGTAGTTCAAATTTCCTGTTCGCACAATGTTGATGCCATCAGGTCGTCGCGGATGCCGTTTTAACTCGATCTAACCATCTTCTGTTTTCTTTATAACATCTATGGTGGGCTTATCTATTCTCCCTCTTTTGTCTTCCTTGACTCCTTGGTGGGGTCCGTCGTTTGGCCTGCTTTTCGTCACAGGGTCCGTTCCTTCCTTCTTTCATTCTATTGTGCCCGTTTTGTACTTTTCCATATAATATTCCTATGTTAGTAAGGATAGCCTTTATGTTGTTATTAATGGTTGGTATTTGTTAGCTTCTTGATTTCGTCTCCTAGTTCTTTCATAAAGTCTACACATGATTATACTAACTTACAAGTCGATGTTGCTCTTGTCGGCTTTTTCGACACTGAGCGGTTTTGTTTGCGATCTACCTAATTTTAACGTGAGTTTAAAGGGGTTATATCTATACTTGGTATCCCCTGAAAAAAACATACCGCTAGCTCTCGGTTGATTCCGCCATTTGCGATGATGTTACTACTATTATTGTTGCTCGTAGCGGGGGTTGTTTCTTATAATAATTGCTCTCTGTTTCGTTATAGCAGCGCATCGGGCGCAGAGGGGCGGACCAAAATAAGCATGAACGGGTGTACCCTCGTCTATGCTCCTACCCCAGTTCCCTGAGGCCTGTCCTCCGCTTTACCCGTCCCGTAAAACACGGACGGACCAGCTCTCGCCCAGGGGAGCGTAGGCTACTAATCGTGCGAGTTATGTATATTAAAACATCCGATTCCGAAGAGTGATCAAAACTTAATGCTTTATTGTAATTTTAGTTCGATGGAATCGTAACAGTTGTTGTAATAAGAATAAATAGCTTAAAGAAAATAGGAAAATGTTGTCGGCAACTTAAGTGTAACATAATATACAATGTTTATAAACATAATTTTCGTAGACAAGTTTACAAACATAATTTGCGTACAATGCACACTTCTTGACAAGAGAAAGAAAATGTCGGTTATTGGCAATACTTAGAACAGAGAAGTTCTTGTTACGGTTTCGAGAGACTCCCAGTGCGCCACAATGTGTACCATTGGGGTGCACTTGAGGTAATATTTCTTCTATGTATTCATGACAGTTTAGTTTTCGTAAGGAATAATATTTTGAGTAGTAAAACGGACTAAACTAATACTATTTATTAGGCGTGTTTTATTTTAAAAGCAAATTAAGCTATTAGCTTACTTTGTTTAGAAGACTTAGCCAACATAATTATGTTGGCTTGTCATTACCTATCATAGCTTATATATATATATATAACTAGAGGAATTGCTAGTTTATGGCTTTTTTTTCATTCACAATAGCAAGGGTTTTCCGAAAAAAAAGTAGTTGGCATAGCGAGAAACCTCATTTTGACAAATGAAAATTTAAACAAACCCAATTTACAGATTTTTTGGATGAGTATTAATTTAAAATTAAAACAAATATGAACACTTGTTTTCAGTTTTTTGTATTCTATACCTCAAATACCTAAAATAAGTATATTTTATGCATATTAATATTCCGTGTACAAATTTGAAATTTCGAACTAAATTGTTTATCAGCTGATTGTTCTTGTCCGCATTACCCATCCAATTCATTTTTAAACGAATATATGGAATAAGCTAAGTGCGTTTTATTTGTCCATGATTTAGCTATTAGCTTCTGATGGTCAAATAAAACTCGGCTATTATTAAATTTATTTATTTGAGTATTATATATCTTTTTAGCTGATGGCAATATTAAGATCAAAAATTATTATCTTGTCCGATCCGGCTATAATGGAAAATATTATTAAAAACAAAAGTAATTTTGAGGCGCTCTAACACTGTAATAAGTTGGACTTCCCTTTGAACAAAGAGCCAACATTAAATTTTGTTTTAAAATTGGTAAAACTTTTACCGAAACGTTTCAATTGATAAAACAAGTTTATGGCGATGATTGCCTATCCCGTAGCAGAGTTCACGAGTGGTTTCAATGTTTTCGAAGTAGTCGTGAGGACATAAATGAGTGTCAGCATGTGGGCCAAACAAATCCGTGATCATACGTGATCGAAACTGCGCGTGAATTCATCAAACGTCAGTCGAAATCATCATTGAAATTCATAAAAATGGAATTGAACATCTCTAAAACATCGACTTATTGCATTTTGATCGAACATTTGGGTTTGTGCACGGTTTGTTCCACACAAATTGACTGACCACCAAAAATTGTTCAGAATCCAACATTCGAAGGACGATGATTTGACCGAAAATTACACTTTAACCATTAACCACTTCCCATATCCACCTGGTATGGCACGGTGTGAAAACAGCTGTATTGAAGCAGAAGGAGACTATTTTCAGGAAAATAAATTGATTTTGCCGAAAAAAAAAAACATTTGTTAAGTTTTTTTTGTCTTTTTTTTTTTTGTAAGTCCTGTTTACTTTGGAACACACCTTGTATATGATGTGTTCTTATCTTTTAATTCGCTGAACTATGTCAATGTCGTCGTATATCTCGTACAGCTCATTGTTCCATCGAATGTGATATTCGCCGTGGCCAACGCGCAAAGGACCATAAATCTTTCGCAGAACTTTTCTCTCGAAAACTCGCAACGTCAACTCATCAGTTGTTG
>NW_017537425.1:60123-66865 GCF_001853355.1 Bactrocera latifrons
CACTGATAAGGTCCAATCAGTTTGTTGACGGTGGGCCTTAATCTTTCACACAATACGCTCGATAGAACCTTATATGCGATATTGAGGAGGCTTATCCCACAGTAATTGGCGCAGATTGTGGGGTCTCCTGTTGTGAGAATTGGGCATAGCACACTTAAATTCCAATTGTTGGGCTTTCGTCCGACCATATTTTACAAAGAATATGATGCATGCTCCTTATCAGTTCTTTGCCGCCGTGTTTGAATAGCTCGGCCGGCAATCCATTGGCCCCCGCCGTTTTGTTGTTCTTCAGGCGGGTAATTGCTATTCGAACTTCTTCCTCGTCGGGCAGTGGAACGTCTGCTCCATTGTCATCGATTGGGGAATCGGGTTCGCCTTCTCCTGGCGTTGTGCGTTCACTGCCATTCAGCAGGCTGGAGAAGTGTTCCCTCCATAATTCAAAGTATGTCATTAAGATCATATAGTGGGATGTGGTAATTATTATACTCATCACTGTTTAGAGAAAATCGAAAGGTGGGCGATATTACGAGTAAACGTAAAACTCATCAATTACAAAATCAAAATGAAGGAAAGTTAGTCAATAATATGTGAAAAATGTAACTTATGTGTTTCCTATCGTTAATCAGAATTGCCTTAATAAATAACAATGTGTCATGACTACAAATATACTTTACATATTCATCAAGTACATAGCTTAACAACCAAATCTTTTTCTTCAAAAATAATACTTCAATTAAGACATTTGTTCATGTCATGTTTTATATTGAAGGTTTAAAATTTGTCTCTTCACGTATCTATTCAAACGTCTATTCAAGCGTGTACTAAATTAGGTACTGAAATGATCGTTTATAAAATAATACATATGCATTGTAGTATGTAAACATATAACGTTTATTTAGATACTGCTTCAACTCTGGCATCGAATGTTTTTCTTGGTATTGAACTGAACTACTTTGCAAAGAGACGGGGTCATAAACTAAATGTATAATTATCGCAACCTTAATCACTTTTACAACGATATCAGTATAAATTTGAGTAATTTCTAAAAATTAATTTGCCTTTTAGCATACAAAATTGTTATAATTTATTTTCCAATTTTCTAGAAAATATATACACGATTGAAATAAGAGCAAAAGGTTAACAACTATATGTAATTTTAACTTTTTCAGAATTTACCACAAAATAATTAAAAACACTTTTTTAATATCAGTTCAATTTCAAAGATCTACATTTCGATCTCGGGGGCTTAATTCGAAAAGAGAGGAAAATAACTTTTTACTTAAGCTAAAAGCTTACAAAAAGCCAAGATTCAGCCGAGTCCAATTATTTATATACTTATGTGTATATAAACATTTTAATAACTAAAACTAATTCAAGTTTAATTTTATATTTATCTTTACTATTAACAGAGCTTTATTTACCTAAGGAAATATCATTGGAAAGTTATGCTCCACCACCGGTGATAACCATGAAGGAACCCGGGAACTTTAAGTCATCTCGAGGTTTCGCATCAACAATGCTTCCCAGAACTGGTACCTTCCCTTTGGCGAAACCAAATCCCGTTGAATTCAGAAGTTACGGTCAACCAAATAGCAGTGGACAAGTACACCAAGAAACTTCTCAGCTTGTGCCACAAATAAATTATAATATATTACCATTACCTTATGACAAGATCGCTAAGTTCGAGAATGTTGGTGAGCAAGCACAAAACAATGATTACAACACACAAATTCGACGAATATCTGTTAAGTCTAACCATAGCCAAAATTCAAATATTCTGTCAACATCATTCGGAGAAAAATCAGCCAATGGCGAGTGGTTGACAACTTCGCCATATCATTCTAAGTTTCCGACAACGAATATTAATTATGTTGAGACTTCTCCAGTCTACACAAAACGAATTAATCCCAATGCTTTATTGCATGGTCAAAATTATAATAATACAGCGCGTGGCTGGAAGTCAAGTGCCGTGTGTTCCTGTAAGTCGCCATGTGATAACAATTTTAAGGCCCCCAATATTGGAAACTTACCTTACACAGATTTTTAAAAAATGTATATGTATATGTACTAAATCGTGAATTGTCAAATACGTGAAATCTTATGAAGATACGAAATTTATGTATATATTTCCATTACATTATTTCGTATAAGTTTTTCGACATTTTATACTATATTTTACATCATGATATTATATAATAGTTGCAAATGCACATATCAACTTAATAGTCAAATATATATGATTTTTTCTTCTTTTTTACCCTATGGAAGCAAAATAACAATAATCCGATCTTGTTTGTCTATTTATATAAGTTTACACAACTGTAAGCGTGCTATAATTGAATATCATTAACTCAGTGAAAAATTAACACTGATTCTTAAAATTTCGAATAAATTATCCTACACTTGAATAAACAATGATTAAAAAATTAAATACTCTATTTTTTGTTTCTTTATGTTCTACAAAGCAAATGCAGCAAATGCCAATTTTAATGCTAGCTGTCCCGGCAAATATTTTTTGCCATATGTGTTATTTTTAAGAAATATTTTTTAAGTAAACCGATTGCTGGTTCAGAAGTAACAACAGGAAGACACATTACGGAGATAACTGATTGCTTGAAAGAACATATAAATGGCCGATTTTTGCTATTGTTTGACAGATACCGCTTGAAGTTTATCGGCTCCTTTTTGTATAAAGCATCAGAGGTAAGAAGTTTTTATATTACAAATTAAATTATGTGCAAGCATATTAACAAAATAAAATTGACAAAAATCTGACGATGGAGCAGATGTTCCTTTGCCGACCATGAAGAAGTTTGAATAGCAATCACCCGTTTGAAGAACAACAAAGCGGGGAGGATTGCCAGCCGAGTTATTTAAACACGTCGGCGAAGAGCTTCTTTGCAAAATATGGTCGGGTGAAAGCATGCCCAACGATTAGAATTTCAGTGCGCTTTGCCCAATTCACAAAAAAGGAGACCCCACCATCCAACTACCGTGGGATAAGCCTTCTCAACATCGCGTATAAAGTTCTATCCAACGTATTGTGTGAAAGATTAAAGCCCGCTATAGACTTGGAAAATTAACAACTAACCAGATATTCACCATGCGCCACATCTTGGAAAATACCCGTGAAAAGAGAATCGACACTCCCCCTTCGTCAAGCTGCCTTTGACAGCACGAAAACCAGCTGCCTATATTTGAATTTGGTGTCCCCGCAAAATTAAGACGGCAGTGTAAACTGACTTTGAGCAACACCAAAAGCTCCGTCAGGATCGGGAAAGACGACTTTCTTTCGAGTGACTTCTTAAACCTTCTTCTGGAGAAAATAATTTCAGCTGCAGAACTAAATCGAAACGGTACAATCCTCTATAAGAGTGTGCAGCTGCTGGCGCATGCCGATGATGTTGATATAATCTCCTGTCATCAAACGGCATTGTTGACGGTCATAGCTTTGAAGTGGTAGATAATTTCATCTATCCTGGAACCAGCATCAATACTAACAACAACGTTCAAAATATTCTAAATTGCGTCGACAATTTACTGAACTTAACAAAATATGTTAAAATAAATAAATAAAGTAACAAATAATATTATACGTAATCCAAAATTGTTCTATGGATTCGTCAACTCCAAACGCAGGAATTCTAATTTTCCGTCCGCTATGAAATATAAGTCTAGTGACAATCACACCATTTCTAATATGATCCCTGAATTCTTTAGGTCCAATTACTCTCCAAAATTACTTTGCATTTAAAGCATTTCGATATTTGTGTTCCTGTTTTACACATTCTGCAACGTCTTTTTTCACCAAATACAACCCAATGTTCCATTTTATCATAACGCTAAGAGTTTGATGGATTCGGCAGTAACCTGTACTTTTTTGACTGAGGGAAAGGCAGACTACTTGTTGGGGACATAGTATCTAGGGATACTATAGAGGTAGCCCTTTCAACATTCGATGATCGTCCTCTCTTCTTTTCGATTGTAGTAGTGGTAGTACTCTGTAAAAGGTCCATTGCAACTCCTGTTTGGAATTTAATAAGTGACATATGTTTTCTCTTTGGGTTGGTCACATATAAATGCTTTCTATACAAAACCCATGTATTTGTAACCGATGTTCCCAGGCACCAATAAAAGATCCTTTTGTACCACTTATTTGAACTGTGGTTAACATTGTAGAGTTCCATGAACATGTTGGCCAAATCAACTCCTCCCATACCATTGTTGGAAGCAGCAGCAATCGCAGGTCTTGAAACATCATTATATTATATATTTTTTTCTTTTGGATTCCAACGTTTGCATATCACAACGGGTTCGTGGCTTTGACATGAGAATATAAGTTGAACTGGCTTACTGTTAAACCATTTCACACATACAATATTATTGTTGATCTCACATTTTACATCAAACGACTCTCTTCTAAGCTTTTTTAATTCTGCATCTGAAAGAAGATCGCAGTTGCTTAAGTGGCTCTTACGTACAGTACCAGTTGCACAAACGCCCATTTCCTTCAACAAAATAAGTAGGCTTACTGACGTAAACAAATATATTTATTACCACAATGGCCCAAGGTTGCCCACAAGCAACATTAGAACTTTCAAAATTACTCACCTAGTTATTAACAAAGTCAAATGAAATTAACCTCTAGCATAGTTAAGCATAAATTAAGCTTAATTATATTCAATTTACACTTTTTTTTAGTTATTTTTTATCAAAGTATATTAACAACTTTAATGCCTCTTCCGAATTACACAAGATAATTTTTGGTGAAGCACACTCATTCTATCTTCTTCTTCTTCTTCTTGATTGGCGTAGTCACCGCTTACGCGATTATAGCCGAGTTAACAACAGCGCGGCAGTCGTTTCTTCTTTTCGCAACTGGCGCCAATTAGATATTCCAAGTGAAGCCAAGTCCTTCTCCACTTTGTCCTTCCAACGGAGTGGAGGTCTTCCTCTTCCTCTGCTCCCCCGGCGGGTACTGCGTCGAATACTTTCAGAGCTGGAGTGTTTTTGTCCATCCGGACAACATGGCCTAGCCAGCGTAGCCACGGTCTTTCAATTCGCTGAACTATATCAATGCCGTCGTATATCTCGTACAGCTCATCGTTCCATCGAATGCGATATTCGCCGTGGCCAACGCGCAAAGGATCATAAATCTTTCGCAGAACTTTTCTCTCGAAAACTCGCAACGTCGACTCATCCGTTGTTGACATCGTCCAAGCCTCTGCACCATATAGCAGGACGGGAATTATGAGTCACTTGTAAAGTTTGGTTTTTGTTTGTCGAGGGAGGACTGTGCTTCTCAATTGCCTACTCAGTTCGAAGTAGCACCTGTTGGCAAGAGTTATCCTGCGTTGGATTTCTAGGCTGACATTGTTGGTGATGTTTACGCTGGTTCCGAGATAGACGAAATTATCTATAACTTCAAAGCTATGACTGTCAACAGTGACGTGAGTGCCAAGTCGCGAGTGTCGCGTGTTGTTTGATGACAGGAGATATTTCGTCTAGCCATATGCGTTATTTTTAAGAAATATTTTTTAAGTAAACTGTTTGCTGGTTGAGAAGCGACAACAGGGAGACACACGGAGATAACTGATTGCTTGAAAGAATATACATATAAGTACATACATGAAAATTATACTATGGTATACTACATTTAGTTTCTTCGATTGAACCCTTGTCGATCTGTGGACGGAACAGAATAATAGCGGTCTTAATGCGGTCTTAATTTGCGTTAACTTGCGCATTTGATCCATTTTAATGTAATGCTGAATTTACCAAATTTTAGTAGGTAACACTACCCAAAAATGGCCGATTTTTGCTATTGTTTGACAGATATCGCTTGAAGTCTATAGGCTCCTTTTTGTATAAAGCATCAGAGGTAAGAAGTTTTTATATTGCTAATGAAATTATGTGCAAGCATATTAACAAAAATCTGACGATGGAGCAGATGTTCCATTGCCCGGCCATGAAGAAGTTTGAATAGCAGTCACCCGTTTGAAGAACAACAAAGCGGGGAGGATTGCCAGCCGAGCTATTCACACACATCGGCGAAGAGCTTCTTTGCACAATATGGTCGGATGAAAGCATGCCCAACGATTAGAATTTCTGTGCGCTTTACCCAATTCACAAAAAAGGAGACCCCACCATCCAACTACCGTGGGATAAGCTTTCTCAACATCGCGTATAAGGTTCTATCTAGCGTTTTTTGTGAAAGATTAAAGCCCGCTTTAGACCTGGAAAATCAACAACCAACCAGATATTCACCATGCGCCACATCTTGAAAAATACCCGTGAAAAGAGAATCGACACTCCCTCTTCGTCAAGCTGTCTTTGACAGCACGAAAAGCATCTGTCTTTATGCCGCGGTGTTTGAATTTGGTGTCCCCGCGAAACTAATACGGCAGTGTAAACTGACTTTGAGCAACACCAAAAGCTCCGTCAGGATCGGAAAGACCTCTCCGAGCCGTTTGATACTAAGCAAGGTTTCAGACAAGGCGACTCTCTTTCGAGTGACTTCTTCAACCTTCTTCTGGAGAAAATAATTTCAGCTGCAGAACTAAATCGAAAAGGTACAATTCTCTATAAGAGTGTGCAGCTGCTGGCGTATGCCGATGATGTTGATATCATCTCCTGTTATCAAACGCCATTGTTGACGGTCATAGCTTTGAAGTGGTAGATAATTTCATCTATCCTGGAACCAGCATCAATACTAACAACAACGTTCAAAATATTCTAAATT
>NW_017537425.1:67445-74230 GCF_001853355.1 Bactrocera latifrons
GGCTTAACAATAAGCCAGTTCAACTTATTTTCCCATGTCAAAGCCATGAACCCATTGTGATATGCAAACGTTGGAATCCAAAAGAAAAAAATATACAATATATTGATGTTTCAAGACCTGCGATTGTTGCTTCTTACAACAATGGCATGGAAGGAGTTGATTTGGCCAACATGTTCATAGAACTCTACAATGTTAACCACCGTTCAAAGAAGTGGTACAGAAGGATCTTTTATTGGTGCCTGGGAACATCAGTTACAAATGCCTGGGTTTTGTATAGAAAACATTTATATTTGACTAACCCTACGAAAAAACATATGCCACTTATTAAATTCCAAACAGGAGTTGCAATGGACCTTTTACAGAGTACTACCACTACTACATTCGAAAAGAAGAGAGGACGACCATCGAATGTTGAAAGGGCTACCTCTATAGTATCCCTAGATACTATGWCCCCAACAAGTAGTCTGCCTTTCCCTCAGTCAAAAAAGTACAGCAACATACTTCACCAACATACAGCGTAAAGTTCCAGCACGCGTAAACCTTTTCAAACACCATTTGTGAGGCTTTGTCTTCTTCCCAAACATTCTCTGGACATTGAAATGGCCGTTTTCTCCACTTAAGTGCCTTGTGGTCAACTTTTTCAAAGCACAGATCTAAAACATTACGAGATTCCTTCTCACGTTCATCTTTGTTCATATTTTCAAAAAGGCCAATCTCTATGCTTTCTCATTTTTCCATTATCCCATCCAAATTGTTCCCTAACGCTGTGGATGTGTATTCCATCTCATCTTCTCTTTCTTCGTCAGTTCAAATATCCCATTCAAAGTTTACGATCGTTTCAATTTCTTCATTTGTCAATCCTTTCTCTTCCGGTTTCATATCTAAGTACAAATATATTAATTACCAAAATGGCCCAAGTTTGCCCACAAGCAATATTAGAACTTTAAAAATTACTCACCTAGTTATTAGCTAAGTCAAATGAAACTAACCCCTAGCACAGTTAAGCATAAATTAAGCTTAATTATATTCAGTTTACATTTTTTATACTCTTGTAACAAAGTTGCTAAAGAGAGTATTATAGTTTTGTTCACATAACGGTTGTTTGTAAGTCCTAAAACTAAAAGAGTTAGATATAGGGTTATATATACCAAAGTGATCAGGGTGACGAGTAGAGTTGAAATCCGGATGTCTGTCTGTCCGTATGTCCGTCCGTGCAAGCTGTAACTTGAGTAAAAATTGAGATATCATGATGAAACTTGGTATACGTATTTCTTGGCTTCATAAGAAGGTTAAGTTCAAAGATGGGCAAAATCGGACACTGCCACGCCCACAAAATGGCGAAAACCGAAAACCTATAAAGTGTCATAACTAAGCCATAAATAAAGATATTAAAGTGAAATTTTGCATAAAGGATTGCATTAGGGAGTGGCATATTTAGACGTAATTTTTTTGGAAAAGTGGCGTTTTGTATACAGTTCAAGAACGGAAGAAATCGGATAATAACCACGCCCACCTCCCGTACAAAGGTTATGTTTAAAATCACTAAAAGTGTGTTAACCGACTAACAAAAAACGTCAGAAAAACTAAATTTTACGGAAGAAATGCCAGAAGGAAGCTGCACAGAGGCKTTTTTTAAAAATTGAAAATGGGCGTGCCGTCGCCCACTTATGGACCAAAAACCATATCTCAGAAACCACTCTTCCGATTTCAAGGAAATTCGATACATAATATTTTCTTAATACCCTGATGACATGTACGGAATATGGGTTAATTCGGTTCACAACCACGCCTTCTTTCAATATAACTCTATTTTGAATTCCATCTGATGCCTTCTCTGTATAGTATATCCATTAGGAACCAATGATGAAAGTGGAATAAAACTTTACACAAATACGGTATTTGATGCGAAAGTACAAAATGTTCGGTGACACCCAAATTTAGCCCTTCCTTACTGTTTTTAGTTATTTTTTATCAAAGTATATTAACAACTTTAATGCCTCTTCCGAATTACACAAGACAATTTTTGGTGAAGCACACTCATTCTATCTCCTTCTTCTTGATTGGCCTAGTCACCGCTTACGCTATTATAGCCGAGTTAACAACCGCGCGCCAGTCGTTTCTTTTTTCGCAACAGGCGCCAATTAGATATTCCAAGCGAAGCCAGGTCCTCCTCTTGGTCCTTCCAACGGAGTGGAGGTCTTCCTCTTACTCTGCTTCCCCCGGCGGGTACTGCGTCGAATACTTTCAGAGCTGGAGTATTTTTGTCCATCCGGACAACACGACCTAGCCATCGTAGCCGCGGTCTTCCAATTCGCTGAACTATATCAATGTCGTACAGCTCATCGTTCCTTCGAATGCGACATTCGCCGTAGCCAACGCGCAAAGTATCATAAATCTTTCGCAGAACTTTTCTCTCGAAAACTCGCAACGTCGACTCATCCGTTGTTGACATCGTCCAAGCCTCTGCACCATATAGCAGGACGGGAATTATGAGTCACTTGTAAAGTTTGGTTTTTGTTTGTCGAGAGTGGACTGTGCTTCTCAATTGCCTACTCAGTTCCAGGTAGCACCTGTTGGCAAGAGTTATCCTGCATTGGATTTCTAGGCTGACATTGTTGGTGGTGTTTACGCTGGCTGGCGCCGAGGGAAGTAGAAGAAGAACCTGGCTTCACTTGGAATCTACAGTTGGCGCCAAGAGGCAAAAAGAAGAAACGACTGGCGCGCTATTGTTATCTCGGCTTTAAGATATTAACAAAAATTAAGTTTAATATATTTAGATGGCAGAAAATAAGTAACGGTCAGTTTGCTATCCATTTTTTTCAATATTCTTAACTTTTTCCCACACTTTCTTATCTTTTAACGTATTTAATAATAAACGAGTTTTTTCGTTAAATTAATATTGATTTTCAAAATCAAAATTGCCATTAACAATTTCCTCTTATCAATTTTTATTTCACTTTTTTTTTAATAAAGCTAATTTCACAATTAGCTGTCTAAATGCACAATTCTGCCAGGATAGTTCCTTCTTATAATATAGAATAATTAAATTTTATTTATTTCCAGGATTGGAAATAATCCTTAGATTTTCAGACTTTATTCCCATTTTGTTGTGATTAAAAATTAAAATTTCATGACTTAATTTTGATTAGAGTAGATGTTAAGGATTAAAAATTAAAAGATTCAATCATAATATAATCAGATTTGTGGGATTAATTTTCTTTACTTGAAATACCGTATTTGGAATTAAAATTCTTTTAAATTTTTTTATTTTTAATCCCACATTTTTAATTCAGATGTTAACTCAAGTACTTTTTTTGGATTAGCTGCAACCATGCTTACTTCAATAGCATAATACATATGTATATAAGGTTCGTTCCAAAGTAAACAGGACTTAAAAAAACAACATAACAAATGGTTTTTTCGGCAAAATCAATTCATTTTATTCAAAGTAATACAGTACAGGTGAATATGGGGAGTGGTTAATGGTAATGGTTAAAATGTGATTTTTTCAAATAATCGGTCACAAACGTCGATCGATGAGAGCTATATTTGGTCGTCAGTCAATTTGTGCGGAACAAACCGTGCACACAACTTTCGTAAGTCCAAATTTTCGATCAAAATGCGATAAATCAGTGTTTTGGAGATGTTCAATTCCATTTCCATGGATTTGAAAGATGATTTCGACTGATTTTTGATGGATTCACACAAAGTTTCGCTGGAATTTCCGGTGATCACGGATTTTGATTGGACCATACGTTGATAGTCATTTTTATCCTATCGACCAATGTAAAAACGTTGAAACCACTCGCGCATTTGCTACAGAATTTCGGTTAAAGTTTTACCAATTTTAAAACAAAATTTAATGTTGGCTCTTTGTTCGAAGCTCATTTTCGCACCGATAACACAAACATACTGACACTTAAAAAGCAATAACTTCACATCCAATCCATGAAATGCCATGAAAATTTCACTGGACAATCGATTAAGATAGCAGATTCTAGTGCACCAGTCGACTTATAGATGGTGGCGCCACGGCGCGCTAGATTCATGCAGTCCTGTTTACTTTGGAACTCACCTTGTAGTCACTTTTTATATTGAGGGCTTAAAATTTACTAATCTATTCAAATATGTGTATATAAAAATATGTAACATTAGAAATATCTTTAGATACCGCTAAAAATCTGTCATCAAATATATATTATAAGAGTACTTTGTAAAGAGACAGGGTCATAAGTTAATATAATTATAGCAAAAAAAAATAATCTTAATTACTTTTACAACGATATTTTATTTTCATGCTTTCTAAAAAAAGCACGTGCACGATTGAAACAAGGACAAAAGGTGAACTACTATATATAATTTTAATATTTTCAGTACTTTAAAAATTTATTAAAAATACTTTTTTAATATTAGTTCAATTTCAAAGATTTACATTTCGATCTCGGGGGCTTAATTCGAAAAGAGAGGAAAATTATTTTTTACTTAAGCCAAAAGCTTACAAAAAGCCAAGATTCAGCCGAGTCCAATTATTTATATAATTTTGTGTATAAAAACATTTTAATAACTAAAACCCATTCAAGTTTAATTTTATATTTATCTTTACTAATAACAGAGCTTTATTTACCTAAGGAAATATCATTAGAAAGTTATGCTCCACCACCGGTGATAACCATGAAGGAACCCGGAAACTTTAAGTCATCTCGAGGTTTCGCATCAACAATGCTTCCCAGAACTAGTACGTTCCCTTTGGCGAAACCAAATCCCGTTGAATTCAGAAGTTACGGTCAACCAAACAGCAGTGGACAAGTACGCCAAGAAACTTCTCAGCTTGTGCCACAAATAAATTATAATAGGGGTATTCGCTTGCTCTTGCAAGATTGCAAAAATACTATACCGAAATATACAAGGGCACGAGAGCACCCATTGCAGAATCTAGTGATATATGAACGGCTGATTCGATCAATTTATTGTGAATAACTATTATGCATGGCTATTGTGAATTAGTGCACCTTTTGCATACATTTTTAACAAAACTGTAACAAATCTTTAAAATTTAAGTAGAAATTATAAAATCTATTTAAACTTACCTTCCTCAACAATTTAACGACGTAATATGTCTTTATGTAAAATGACAGCTAAAACAGGGTTGCAATTATATTTTTGCGTGACATTACACGCAAATATACAAGGGTTTTGGTCTGACATATTTTACAGCCATTGCAAATAATTTTCTGCGTGTGTTGTTTGTTCTTGTGCCGGTGCACCAAGAGGAAATATATGCAATTCTTGCACCGTGCAAGGGTTTGGCAGGAGCAAGCGAATCCCCCAAAAAAATTATTACCATTACCTTATAACAAGAATGCAAAGTTCGAGAATGTTGGTGAACAATCACAAAACAATGATTACAACACACAAATTCGTTGAATATCTGTTAAGTCTGACTATAGCCAAAATTCAAATATTCTGTCAACATCATTGGGAGAAAAATCAGCCAATGGCTAATCTACACTAAACGAATTAATCCCAATGCTTTATTGCATGGTCAAAATTATAATAATACAGCGCGTGGCTGGAAGTCAAGTGACGCATGTTCCTGTAAGCCATACGATAACAATTTTAAAGCCCCCAATATTGGAAACTTAACTTATACAGATTTTTGAAAATGTATATCATGGTACAAGGGAGTAGGGAAAGTCCCATTCACCATAGTAAAAGAGCCATTCACAGTCCTTAACCTACCCCCCCCCAAGTGTACGGTCACAATAAAAACATCATGGCCACCACTGGTGAATAAGGGAGGCGAGAGGTCAAAACGGGTTGCAGAAAGCGAAAATGCTATAATATTAAATTATAAATTTATAGTACTATGTTTGTAAATTTATAAATACTATTTTCAATTTTTGTTATATAATTTATAGCTGTTATCAAAAAAATTAATTATACCTTCATGATATAAATAAATATTCTATATATTTTTAAGCGTTAACTTATTTAAGGACGAATTGGAAATTATATTTGATAATGAGTGGACCATAAGGGATAACTACTGTTTCAAATTTGGTATTACATATCATAATAATTCGTCTGAACAGTAAAACACGATTTTTTATTGTAAGATAAATAAAGAGATAATTATAATAGACATGTTTCCTATATTTTAAGTATAACATTTTGTAATCTCAAACTACATACACGTTTTATATGTCAGAATTGTGCTATAAGCTTTGCGCATAACAAGAACCAGTCAATTAATATGTAAATAATAATGTAAATAATAACCTTACCCACCCGCATTGTAACTGAGTTAACCTTGACATAAAAATACAATCCAAATTTGATGTTTAAAAAATAATCAAATCATAACTATTATAACATTACTTACATTAACAAACGATAAAAATCTAAAGAACACAGAGTTTGAATAATAAAAAATCAGTTGTGTACAAGCAGCTGCATTAGTGACTACATATAGCGTTTTCAGTTTGCCCTAGGTAAGGGTAGGCTCTAGGAAATTCCTAAATTTTTATTTATAGAGTGTGAAATGTTGGTAAAATGTCAGGGAGTCCGTAATCGTCCATTTCGCACAGACACGGTCATGAAATATCATAAGGATTGTTTAATCTACAAAATTTAACGGCAAAGTCCTATAATAAATATGTATTCTCATGTAAATTTATAATTTCTCGCGCGTTCGCCTACCTAGGGCCTACCCTTGTCTAGGGCAAGCTAAAAACTCTATATAATCAGGTTCTATGATTATCATATCATTATTCATGTTGACAGTT
>NW_017537425.1:76529-79447 GCF_001853355.1 Bactrocera latifrons
CTTGAAGACAAAATTTCCGCTTATGAGTTGGTTTACGAGCGATWTAATTTTATTGGTGAGCTAATACACATGAAATCAGATGATATCGACTTGAACGCAAAAAAACTAGTGGAAACTTACCCAAGAGATTTAGAAGCCTCCTTAGGGAATGAGCTGATCCAACTCAAAAATTTTGCAATTCGCTACACAAAAGGAGAAAACGAATCAACGGAGATGTTTTTGTACCGCATAAAAAAGAAAACAATTTACAGTCTACGTTTGTCAATTCAGAAATTATTCTACGATTATACCTATCTATGATGGTAACGAATTGTACAAGTGAAAGATCCTTCTCCAAGATGAAATTGATCAAAAATCGACTCCGTAYATGTATGGGGGAAGACCGACTCATTGACTTAGCTATTTTGAGTTCGGAAAGAGATATACTACGGGAACTAGATTTTGACGATATCGTTGCAATATTCGCAGCAGAAAAAACTCGTAAAGAGTCATTCCAGTAGTATCATTTCAATATATATGTATAGTGTTATATACTGTAAACACGTCCAAGTATTGATTAATGTATTACTAATGAAATGAGACATCTGATTATATAATAACAAACCATGTTGAAATGAATTAATGGGTAGTTTTTCAATAAATTATATATTATTATGACCTCAAAAAAAGGGGCCCCACACGTACCCCGGCCACGGGGCCCACACATTCTTAATCCGGCCCTGATCGGGATCCTTTGTGCAATTGACAATAGCTTGTGATACATCCGAACAGCACATTCACCGTAGTATTTGCTCTTCAAAAAGTTGCTTCCACCCTCAAGCACAACGCTCATTGGTTTGAGACAAGCTTTTAAGGCAAACAAATGATCAAACGTTGTACACCAGCTTCTTTGCTGATTCTATAAAAAAAATTTAAAAATATATGGTAAATTTTTTGAAATAAAGTTTAATTTTAGCTTACCAGTAATGCAACGTGCACCTACCACGAGCACGTCATTGAATGTAAAATTCTGTCTCGAATTCACGACCAATTAAGTTGATTACTACATTTGTGTACTTCACAACATCTCGTATCGCTTTTTCATCTCTTAAATCATAAAATTGGAACAGCACCTGACTCATTACGCAGCAATATTAACGAAGCTATGTTTAGTTATTTCGTACTTTTATTGAAATAAAACCCCAGTCGATCTGTTAATTATCTTCTCAATGGAAATTTGCAAACACTTGTTCCAGATTCAAATAACTAAATAAACCATAGTAAAGATTGTTCCATGAAATAAATTCAAACAAATTGGTTTGATAAACCTACGTTATGTTTGCAAAAATATAAATATGGCTGTGAATGAACATATTCTGGACCTCACTATTCAGTATGGTTGCTTATTTGTTCGTTACATTTTTCTGTGGTGAACATTTGTTAACTTACCACAGTTACCAAGAGGCATAAATAAAAAACTTTATTTTTCATGTATTTGCTCATATTGTTCTCATCTTTAAGAACATATATTAAAATAAAATTATTTTCTTTTGAAAATATATTTAAATTTTATATATGCCCAATATTTTTGGGACAATTTTTTCATAGACTTTAAGAAAATAACACAATGCAACCATTCCGGTTAAAAGTCAGCTATCTTGGATTCTAATAGAAACTCAACCCCGGACTCCCCTTGACGTTTCTACAGCTGTAACTTTGTTTCATAACATCAGCTGATAGTGACTCTATTCCTCCTCTACCGTAATAAAAGTAAATTTAATATCTACCGCTCAGATGGTCGTATTTTAACATGGCGGAAAAAAATACAGAACTTGCAAACCACAGCGAAGCACGGTGATGGTGGGGTTATGGTATGGGTGTGTATGGCGGCCGCAGGCGTGGGTAATCTCATTTGCATAGATGAAAAAAGAAGATTACTTGGCCATTTTAAAAACAGATTTGAAAGCCAGCGCTGATAGTCTTTGCTTGGGAAATGATTTTTATTTCCAACAAGATAATGATCCCAAGCATACGGCTGAGATTGTACGGCTTTGGCTTATTTATAATGTGCCCCATTTACTGCGGAAACCTACCCAGTCCCCTGACCTTAACCCCATCGAGCGTCTATGGGATTTGCTAAATAAAAAGGTTCAAAATCACAGCATAACATCAAAAGAACACCTTAAAAAGAGTCCTTTTCGAAGAATGGCTGAAAATCGGGGCTGATGTTACAAAAAAAACTAGTGCATTTAATACCCAATCGTTGTCAGGAAGTCAATAAACGAAAGGGATTGCAAACAAAATATTAAAGTTTGTATAAACGCCTATTTTAAATAAATGTGTTGAAATTGGCGAAGACTTTTGTCCAACCATTTGAACCTAATGTATGTATAGCATGTTCAGTGGCGAATACTTTTGTCCATCTGTGTATATGTACTATATATGTACTAAAACGTTAAATGTCAAATACGTGAAATCTAATGAATATAGAAATGTATGTACGTATATACTCCGATTACACTATATTTATATAAGTTATTCGACATTTTATACCATATTTAACATCATGATATTAGATAATATTTGCAAGTACACATATCAATTTATTAGTGCAAATATAAGTAAGCATATATGTATGTGGTGGCAACCACATTACCAAAATGCAGCCCTGACGAATTTACTTCATTACTGACGTTTCTACTGTCCTTCGTGTCAGCGCCCGCTTTGTCTGTAATGCATACAGAAGATATCCTTCTTCTATCTTTTGTGCTTGCTAAGCACACACGTGTTTTAACGACTCGTGCAATTTAACCAATTCCTATACAACAAAGTTGAGAGACGAAATAAATAAAAGTTTTAAATTAACCACTCGACATAAGAAGATTTATTTAAGTTTTGCAATTAAGTAATCGCTTCAATTGGTGACCCCGCACGTTAGG
>NW_017537425.1:82705-83677 GCF_001853355.1 Bactrocera latifrons
TCCTGTCACAAGCAAAGCACGAAGACTTGCACCTGATCGTCTTATCWTCGCTAAGGCAGAATTTGAAAAAATTATTAAGATTGGCCTCGCCCGTCGATCCAGCAGCCCATGGGCATCACCGCTACACCTGGTGCCAAAGAAATCARGAGATTGGCGCCCTTGTGGGGATTACAGACGCCTCAATGATCGGACTATACCCGACAGCTACCCCGTCCGTTATTTAGAAGATTTCGCTGCCACTCTATACACAAAAAAAATATTCTCTACTATTGACCTCGTCCAACCAAATCCCGGTCGCTCCGAAGGACATTCCCAAAACAGCGATTATAGCCCCGTTCGGATTATTTGAATTTCTTTTCATGACCTTCGGTCTTCGGAATGCGGTACAGACGTTCCAACGTTTCATGAACGAGATCACCCGAGATATGCCATTTGTCTACGCCTACATTGACGACATCCTCGCCGCTTCAGACAACGAAAATCAACACATGGAACACTTGCGAACCTTATTTCAACGCCTACAAGACGTTGGGCTTACGATAAACGCCGCAAAGACCAAACTCGCACAAAGAGAGGTCGCATTCTTGTGCCACACAATTTCAGAAACAGGCATCAAACCAYTGCCTGAACGAATATCGGCAATTTTGGACTTCCCCAGACCTTCAACAATTAAGAGCTTACGCTCCTTTTTAGGTACAATCAATTTCTACAGAAAATTTATTAAACATGCTGCACAATTATTAGCGCCTTTTAACAAACTTTTGGAAGGATCCACCACCAAAAGCTCTCAACCTGTCGCATGGACCCAAGAACTGGAAACCGCCTTCAGATGCTGCAAAAACCCTCTGGCCAAGGCCACACAGCTCGCTCACCCTAGCAGCGACGCAGATTGGGCTATTTTCACAGATGCCTCACAACACGCTGTCGGCGCTGTTTTGCAGCAGAAAATTGATAACTCATGGCAACCACTGG
>NW_017537425.1:83752-93364 GCF_001853355.1 Bactrocera latifrons
GAGCGGTCGACATACGATCGCGAATTACAAGCCATATACGAGTCTGTAAAACATTTCAGACACATCTTCGAGGGGCGGCACGTAGCAATTTTTACGGACCATAAACCACTGGTTCACGCTTTTAAACAGCGTTTAGATAAGGCATCCTCTTGGCAGTTCCGCAGACTTGACCTCATCGCGCAATTCTCCACTGAAATCAAACACGTTGCAGGCAACGAAAACATCGTGGCCGACGTGGCACTTACTGAGCTCGCTACACGACAATCAGCTTCAAGACATAATGGAAAATACCAACTCATTATTGAAACTCCAACGAAGTTTATATAAAGAACTAGATATAGAGGTATATTGCGACGTTTCTACCGGGAGATTACGCCCTTACGTGCCAGCATCATAAAGAAAACAAGTTTTTGACCCGCTGCATTCTCTGGCACACCCAGGACAAAGAGGCTCCACAAAACTTAACGCAGAGCGCTACGTATGGCCATCTATCAACAAAGACTGCCGAAACTGGGCAAAAACTTGCATTGCGTGCCAGCAAAATAAAATAACGAGACATAACGTCTCACCCATATCAAACTTTGAACAACCAACCCAACGTTTCCAGCATGTTCACGTCGATTTAATAACTTTGCTTCCATCAAAGGGGCATAGATACTGCCTTACTGCCGTCGATCGCTTTACCCGATTTCCAGAAGCCATACCGCTAGAAGACGCACGAGCCGACTCTGTGGAACGTGCATTTATGCTGAACTGGATCGCCCGCTATGGCGTGCCAGCCAGAATCACTTCAGATCAAGGTATGCAGTTCCAATCAGATCTTTTTAATAAACTCAATAACCTCCTAGGTGCAAGACACATCGTAACCACGGCTTACCACCCAAAGGCAAACGGCATCGTTGAGAGACTTCATCGTCAGCTTAAAGCAGCATTACTCTGTCACAACGAGTCGTGGTACGACGCTCTACCAGCCGTCCTGCTGGGGCTTCGATCGGCCTGGAAGGAGGACATCGGGGCTACCCCGGCGGAATTAGTTTACGGCGAAACCAATCGCCTACCTGGAGAATTTCTCGCACCATCCTCACGAGACCTCAGCGCAATTGAACTCATAAAAGTTCTGCAAAATCACTTCCACTTACACCTGCAGAAATGTCACGCCACGCTAAGTATCGCGTTTTTAAATTCAGGGACTTGGATCACACTAGCCACGTTTTTGTCTGCCGCGGACAAATTGGTCCTTCATTTAGCCATCCATACGACGACCCATAACGAGTCGCGGCCCGATACGCCAAGTATTTCACCGTTCATATCAATGGAAAAGACATCCCAGTTTCTATCGATCGTTGGAAACCGGCGTACATCGTAGCGAATGATCAAGGAACACTCGACCACTCGGACGCAGCAGGCCAAAACGCTAGAACGAGGGACAAACAAAAAATACACGTTCATTTCGCAACCTAATTTATTTCACAAAGAAGGGGAGACATGTGGTGGCAACCACATTACCAAAATGCAGCCCTGACGAATTTCCTTCATTACTGACGTTTCCACTGTCCTTCGTGTCAGCGCCCGCTTTGTCTGTAATGCATACAGAAGATATCCTTCTTCTATCTTTTGCGCTTGCTAAGCACACACGTGTTTTAASGACTCGTGCAATTTAACCAATTCCTATACAACAAAGTTGAGAGACGAAATAAATAAAAGTTTTAAATTAACCACTCGACATAAGAAGATTTATTTARCTTTTGCAATTAAGTAATCGCGGTAAATGCTTACCCTATGCAAGCAAAATAATAATAACCCGATCTTGTTTGTCTATTTATATAAGTTTACACAACTGTAATCGTGCTATAATTGAATATCATTAACTCAGTGAAAAATTAACACTGATTTTAAAAATTTCGAGTAAAATATCCTACACTTGAATAAACATTGATTTAAAATTTTTTTGTTTCTTTATGTGCTACAAAGCAAATTGTGACAACGGGGAGACACATGGCGGAGATAGCTGATTGCTTGATATAATATATATGTATATACATGAAAATTATACTACGACCTTGTCGATCTGTGGACGGAACAGAATAATAGCTTTGATAGATGACAGTCCTAATATGCGGTCTTAATTTGCGTTAACTTGTGCATTTGATCCATTTTAATGCAAATTTGTAATGCACAAAAATTTCGTGCATTTAGCTGAATTTACCAAATTTTAGTAAGTAACACTACCCAAAAATGACCGATTTTTGCTATTGTTTGACAGATATCGCTTGAAGTCTATCGGCTCCTTTTTGTATAAAGCATCAGAGGTAAGAAGTTTTTATATTGCTAATTAAATTATGTGCAAGCATATTAACAAAAATCTGACGATGGAGCAGATGTTCATTGCCCGACCATGAAGAAGTTTGAATAGCAGTCACCCGTTTGAAGAACAACAAAGCGGGGGAGGATTGCCAGCCGAGCTATTCACACACATCGGCGAAGAGCTTCCTTGCAAAATATGGTCGGATGAAAGCATGCCCAACGATTAGAATTTCTGTGCGCTTTACCCAATTCACAAAAAAGGAGACCCCACCATCCAACTACCGCGGGATAAGCCTTCTCAACATCGCGTATAAGGTTCTATCCAGCGTATTTTGTGAAAGATTAAAGCCCGCTTTAGACCTGGAAAATCAACAACCAACCAGATATTCACCATGCGCCACATCTTGAAAAATACCCGTGAAAAGAGAATCGACACTCCCTCTTCGTCAAGCTGCCTTTGACAGCCCGAAAATCAGCTGCCTTTATGCCGCGGTGTTTGAATTTGGTATCCCCGAAAAACTAATACGGCATTGTAAACTGACGATGAGCAACACCAAAAGCTCCATCAGGATCGGGAAAGACCTCTCCGAGTTTGATACCAAACAAGGTTTCAGACAAGGCGACTTTCTTTCGAGTGACTTCTTCAACCTTTTTCTGGAGAAAATCATTTCAGCTGCAGAACTAAATCAAAATGGTACAATCTTCTATAAGATGGTACAGCTGCTGGCGTATGCCTCATCATCGGCCTCAACAGCCGCGCCGTTAGTTCTGCTTTCTCCAGACTGAACAAGGAAGCAAACCAAATGGGTCTGGCAGTGAACGAGGGCAAGACGAAATATCTCCTGTCATCAAGCGCCATTGTTGACGGTCATAACTTTGAAGTCGTAGATAATTTCATCTATACTGGAACCAACATCAATACTAACTACAACGTCAGCCTCAAAATCCTACGCAGGATATCTCTTTCCCACAAGTTCTACTTCGGACTAAGTAGACAATTGAGAAGTCCTCTCTCCTCCTCTCTCGACGGACAAAAACAAAACTCATTATTTCCGTCCTGCTATATGGTACAGTGGATGATGACAACATGTGAGCTGTATGAGATATACGACGACATTGATATTGTTCAGCGAATTACTAGACAGCGGCTACGCTGGCTCTGAATGTACTCGATGCAGTACCCGTGGGGGGAAGTAGAAGAAGAAAACCTCCAATACGTTGGAAGGACCTGGCTTCGCTTGGAATCTACAATTGGCACCACGAGGCGAGAAAAACAACGCGCTGTTGTTAACTCGGCTATAAGGTATTAACAAAAACTTATTTTAACATATTTAGATGGCAGAAAATAAGCAACGCACAGTTTGCTATCCATTTTTTTCAATATTCTTAACTTTTTCCCACACTTTATTATCTTTTAACGTATTTAATAATAAACTAATTTGTTCGTTAAATTAATATTGATTTTCCAAAAATATCAAAATTGCCATTAATAATTTAATCTTATCAATTTTTATTTAATTTTTTTTTTAATAAAGCTAATTTTACAATTAGCTGTCTAAATGCACAATTTTGCCATCTGTTACCATAAAATTTTAATGCGCGTCAGTTTTGCTCGTCTGTTAATCCTATAAGTTGCTGACAATTTAGAATTCCTTGTAAAAAAAAAATAAACAAATTTATAGGGTTATATTTAGTAATATGAAATGTTGGCCGATTTTCAGCTCAGCCGTTTCGAAGGAGTTTGGCAACAAAAATAATCATACGAGAATTTTATATATTAGATTAAGAATGAAAAAGCTCAAATAATTATTTTAGAAGATCGAATATATTGTTTTACCTAGGTCCTAGGAGGAATACACCACTCAAAGAAATTAACACACTAATCATCCTCCCCACATACTCTGCATTCTATCGATTCTACTTTACTAAGTTTATGGGAATGGGATCTCAGGATAGTTCCTTCTTGTATTAATAAATTAAATAAATTTTATTTATTTCCAGGATTGGAAATAATCCTTAGATTTTCAGACTTTATTCTGTTTATGTTGTGATTAAAAATTAAAATTTCATGACTTAATTCTGGTTAGAGTAGATGCTTGGGATTAAAAATTAAAAGTAAGTCTCGAATCAGATTTGTGGGATTAAATTTTTTAAGTTAATATAATTATAGCACAAAAATAAGCTTAACCACTTTCACAACGAAATCAGTACAAATTTGGATGATTTCTAAAAGTGAATTTGAATTTTTGACATACAAAACTGTTATAATTTATTTTCATGTTTTGTAAAAAAACATGTGCACCATTGAAACAAGAACGAAAGGTGAACTACTATATGTAATTTTAATTTCCAGTACTTTAAGACATTTATTAAAAATACTTGTTTAATATTAGTTCAATTTCAAAGATCTACATTTCGATCTTCGGCAGAAGAAAATTATTTTTTACTTAAGTCAAAAGTTTACAAAAAGCTAACATTCAGCCAAGTCTAATTATTTATATATAATACTTTTGTGTATAAAACATCTTACGAATTAAAATTAATTTAAATTTAATTTTTTATTTATATTTACTACTAGGCTGATACATAGATAATACTTCCACTACCATCTGTTTTAATTCGATTACTTGGATTCTAGCTATTAGTTAATGAGATATAGCATTTTTGTGAAGCAACATGTGTTAGTTTGTAAAAAAAATGGATCATAAAGCATTTCGTGTGTTAATAAAGCATTACTTTTTGGGGGAAAATACTGTTGAATTTGGGCCGTTAAAGAGATATTTTGCTAAGCTGGAACAGGCAATGGAGGACAATGATGCTCTAAAGAGACGAAGGCTCTGTGCAAAGTGGGTGCCTCGAAAGTTCATAATCCAACAAAAACAACGACGAAGTGTGCTCTTTAATCGTTATAAAACCGAATTTTTGCGTCGGTGTGTGACAATAGAAACATAACTTCATCATTTCTCACTGGAGTCCAATCGACAGTCATTTTAGTGGACTACACAAGATGAACCGGTTTTCAGGCGTGGAAAGACGAAAAAATCGGCTGGTTTACTGAACCAGTTATAATCTATTTCACTGCGTACTTGGTTGCAGTTCTTTTTTACTATTCCAAATACTTAGCAATTGTATTAGTTTTGAGGAAGAATCTGTTTAAAATTGTACGCATATATTCAAAGGATTCCTACAAACATGAATTTTGAACAAATGCGTATGATTTGAAATATAATTTTTGTATTTATGAGTTGTATTAAATTTTGACATAAAGAGATAATATGTAGCCTATGTCATACCCTGGTTCTAAGCTACCTTCCCACCAATTTTCAGTCAAATCCGTTCAGCCGTTCTTGAGTTATAGATGGTGTAACACAACTTTCTTTAAAATATTATATATAGTATATAGATTAACAGAGCTATATTTGCCTTAGGAAATATCATTGGAAAGTTATGCTCCACCACCAGTGGTAACCGTGAAGGAACCCGGGAACTTTAAGTCATCTCGAGGTTTCGCATCAACAATGCTTCCCAGAACTAGTACCTTTCCTTTGGCGAAACCAAATCCTGTTGAATTCAGAAGTTACGGTCAACCAAACAGCAGTGGACAAGTACACCAAGAAACTTCTCGTCTTGTGCCACAACTAAATTATAATATATCACCATTATTTTATGACAAGATCGCTAAGTTCGAGAATGTTGGTGAGCAAGAACAAAACAATGATTACAACCGGCAATTTCGTCCACTATCTGTTAAGTTTGATGTAGACAAAATTCAAAATATTCTGTCAAAATCATTCTAAATTGCCGACAACTAATATAAATTATATTGAAACCCCTTCTTCTGTCCAAACAAAACGAATTAATCCCAATGCTTTATTGCATGGTCACTATTATAATAATAAAACGCGTGGTTGGAAGTCAAGTGAAGCATGTTCCTGTAAGTCATGTGATAACAATCTTAAGACCCCCAATATTGGAAACTTACCTAATACAGATTTTTAGAAAAGGTATATGTACTAAATCGTGAAATGTCAAATACGTGAAACTTAATAAAGATACGAAATGTATGTATATATTTCCATTACATTATATTTATATAAGTTATTCGACATTTTATACCATATTTTACATCATGTTAGATAGTATTTACAAGTGCACATATCAACTTATTAGAACAAATATATAATATGTATATGCTGTTTTCTTCTTTTTTACCCTATGGAAGCAAAATAAGAACAATCCCATTTGTTTGTCTATTTATATAAGTTTATACTCTGTAATCGTGCTATAATTGAATATCATTCACTGACTGAAAAATTAACACTGGTTCTTAAAATTTCGAATGAAATATCATATACTTGAATAAACATTTGGGGGACTCTCTTGCTCTTGCAAGATTGCACGATGACACAAAAAGCAAAAATCCTGCCACCGAAATGCACGAGAGCACCTATTATAGAATCTAGTGATATATAAACAGCCGGTTCGGTCAATTTATTGTAAATGACTATTTTGCATGACTTTTGGGAATTAGGGCACCTTCTGCATTCATTTTTAACAAAAAAAACTGTAACAACTCTTTATAATTTATATAGAAAATATAAAATCTATTTAAAACTTACCTTCCTCAACATTACCGGCGTAATATGCCTTATGTAAAGCTAAAACAGAGTTGCAATTATATTTTTACGTGTCATTGAACGAAGATAAACATGGGTTTTGGTCTCACATATTTTGCAGCCATTGCACATAAGCTTCTGCGTGTGTTTGTTGTTGTGCCGTTGCACCAAGTGTAAAATTCTCCAATTCGTGCACCGTGCAAGGGTTTTGCAAGAGCAAGGGTTTTGCAAGAGCAAGAGAATCCCCCTATTAATAAAAACATGAAATACTCTATTTTTTTAATACGAGAGTTATATACATTAGATTAAGTATGAAAGAGCTCAAATAATTTTTATAGAAGATCGAATTTATTGTTTTACCTAGGAGAAATACACCACTCAAAGAAATTAACACACTAATCATCCTCCCACATAATTTGCATTCTATCGATTCATGCCAAGTTTCTGAGAATGAAAAGTCAGGATAGATGTCTTTTTTGGGATTAAAAATTATATTTTTGCTAGAGTAGATGTTTGGGATTAAAAATTGAAAACTTTTGTTTTTAATTTCAATGTGCAAATTTGTCGGCCAGTGCTTTCCGTTTTAATGACGGTCGGTGTGAAGCCCACGTATAGTCAGAGCTCACTGAGCTGATCATTGCTCTAGAGCAAACGATTTCTTGCAATAGTCTTAAGCAATTTATTTTTTAATTCTTAATTATTTGCTTGGGATTAAAAATTAAAAGTAATTCTTTAATCAGGTTTGGGGAATTAAATTAGTATTTGGGACTCAATTTCTTTTCAAATGGTATATAAATAAGCCCTATACTGATAGTGTCGACATAAGAGATGCCGATTGCGTTTAATTAAACGGTACTGCTGTGGGTTATAATCCCTTTATATCCTGTGTTGTTGTTTTTGATCCAAGGGCTGCTTCCTCTTCGGTGTTTGTTACTACATTTCTTTATTTATTTTTTAATCCTACAATTTTAATTCAAATGATAATTCTATTATTTTTTAATGGATTATTTGCAACCCTGTGTATTTCCTTACACTCTAAAAGAAGAATATTCTTCAGAAATAAACCCTATATTGACGTGTCGACGTAAGGGGGGCCGATAGCGTTTAATTAAAAGGTACTGCTATTGGTTATAATTCCTATGTATCATGTGTTATTGTTTTTGATCGAAGTGTTGTTTCCTCTTCGGTGTTTGCTCACTTTTTATTTAATTTTCCACTAATGTTCATTTATTATAAAGATGAAAAAAATGTATAAACATGTTTTATTTAATCGCGGGATGGCACATTTTACTTTCCGTGTCCACTCTATATAGAGACCTCTTCGCTGCAAAAAACGCCGGCACGGTGTTTTTTGTTTCTCCACTTTCGCCTGTTGAGCTGGTTAATATTCCTCCGCATTTTGCCTATATTACTTTATGTAATTTGTGGGAGTAATGCAAAGGAGTATTTGTTTGGATTAAACAGTTAGTGTTCCAAGACTAGAGTATTCCTCCAGTGTTAAGGGAAAGGGAAATGTATACCCAGCTCCCCCTGAGCCGGCGTTTAACTTTTCATTTTCTCATATATTATAATTATATGAATGTGTACCGTATGGATACCGAGTATTATTGTATTAGTATTATTCATTTAAAAGCTACTCTCTGACTGATACATAAGAAGTCCAGTAGCAGGCCCTTATTTCTATCCATGAATATCTTCTTTGCTAGCCCTAGTTCGTGTCACAAGACCGAGTGACATCCCCACAGAGACGCTAAACCTGGCCCCAAAGATCCACAACTTTGAGCCGGGTGGCCGTAAACACTGAATTATATTTCCTTGGGACGTGTATTGGCTTAACATCGAGATTGACCTCCAGAGCCTTTGTTTAAATAGTTCTGAAAAAATTCCGCTGCACCTGTTCCAGAGGTTTAATATAGCAAGTTTTCATTGGAGCTTTCCACCAACCAATGCAAGCGCGCCAAACTCAAATCTCCCTGAATTAAATGTGGCCTTTCCATCCTAATTTCACCCTGTGTGTTTCTGCTTTGTTAGCGGAGATATTATCTYCTCACAGGAGACCATTTTAAATATCTCCCTGTCTAATGGGAGTATTAATTATTCGCACAAGTGATCTGATGAGCAAATTGTATACCTTCCTATTGYACATGAGACTTAGCTAGGTACGATAGACGATGTGAGGTCAAAGAAGGTAGCTAGGGGAACGTTTAAAATTTGTCTGATGATCCTTTAATTGTTCAGACTACTCAGAGCAATATCAAATGACTTATTTTGACATAAGCTTGCTGCATATACGMCAGCGATTAGGTGGAGTTTGCTGTTTGATGAGTTTGTAGTAGGAAAGATATTGAATTGGTCGATATACCATATAACAAACAAGGATTAATTTTCTTTTCTCTGTTTCGGAAWAAATAAAACCTTCTCTTCCTGCYMCTTAGTAGTGGGCGAGACCCTTCTTGAATTCACTGTACATAACTAAAGTTTTGAGTCATAATTTACAGCTTATTTATGACCTTTTATAAATTTTCTGTTAAAATAATAATTTCCAAGAAAGAAATTGTCAACAATTCTTACAAAAGTTTTGTTATTATTAGAATATATTTTTTAATTAGTATTGTAATTTTAACTTTTATTTAAAAATTAAGTTTGAAATTTAAACTAACATAGGTAAAAACACTTCAACGTTCCAAATGCC
>NW_017537426.1:0-21380 GCF_001853355.1 Bactrocera latifrons
GATGACGCTGGGGCCACACAGACCACACTTACAAAGAAATTCGAAAGCGGACGGCGTAGACATCGAGCCCGTAGACATCGTCGGAAGGTGTATGACCATCATACGCAGAGAATCTGTGTTCCTTAAAGAATATGTGTCTGAACACTAGAAACCCCTCAAGTGTGACAAAACATGAGATGGAAACACCTCAACACTTCCTTCTTGCCTGTACCGCGTTTGGGAGGTCATACATAGACATCGGAGACTCTATACAATATTTATATAATATAAATGATCAGTGTGACGAGTCGGGTTGATTTAGTAATGATCGCCAGTCTGTTTATACGCGAAGTAGTCCCTCATTTTTTGAGATATCGATGAACAATTTTGTAGAAATTTTTTTTTTTGAAGGTGCTCATTTATCGGTACCGCCGAATCGGATCACTATAATATGTAGCTGCCATACAAGCTGAACGATTGGAACTAAATGTTTGAACTTTTTTGTTTGTGGAGGGTCTTCTAGATTATATATCATCATTAATTTAATGGCAATAAACATATATATACGCGTAAAAATTTATGACTATATTAGTAACATTTTGCAAATTATTTATTTATTAACTTCAATACTAAAAAAACTAATTGATTTCGAAGTGAACAGAATGTTTAATTAATATTTTGGAATAAGTAAGTATTTTTTGCACACTTAGTGCTTACAACCTCATTTCGATAGCAACGAAGAAAAAAAGACATGCGAATAATGCATTTTGGACACATTCCGCACAGATCAATCAATTTGACAATTTGACAGTTTGACAGCTTTCATTAGCGCTGCATTAGATCAGCCGAAACAATTGAGTTTTTTGTTTTGTTTTTTTTTTTTTAACGAACGTATTTAATTCATTTTGCTTTTAAAGTTGGACACGAAGTATTAAAAGCGCATAAAAACCGTAAGAAAATAAATTAATACAACAATTTAATTAATTTTACTTCAAACCACCACACGCTGCACACACCGCGACCGTTGTGTATGCAGCAACAACCAGCAAAAGATGCATATCGAGCTCGTGCATTTTAAATTATGTATTTTTGCCGATTTTGGTAGCTCCTGCCCGGCCAAAAATGGACAGAAGTATGCAGCCACCCTCCATTTGGCCATAAAATTATCGGAGCAACATAATTTAAGAAGTCAAATGCCACAGCAGAAATTGGCAGGACGAACGCGTAGTTGCGAAGCGTAAAAAAAAAAAACAGCAAAAACACTACAAGAATACACGATCAAGATGCATACATAGTCACACACATACGTACATACAGACGAGCATACAGACTGTAATATGGGCTGTGGCCCGGCACGGACAGAAGCCATCAACACGATTACATATCGCGGCAATCAGCGTGTAATTCATTAAATCAGAACACGTTAATGCTAGTATGCCTGTCAATAACAACAGCGAGTGTATCAGCTGCAGAGCCACTTGCCAAGGCGAGGCAAAAACAAAGAATATAACAACAAGAGCAGTGGTGGTAGTAGTGAAGCAATTGAAGAGCATAGACGCTGGAGTGGCATACCGCAGTGGCACTTGTGGTCTCAGCAGTAGAAGCTTTATGAAAGTGCAACAACAAAAACAATTACAATAATTTCTATGTACGGGTATGGTTAGCTGCCAACTGTCAAAGCAGCGAAAGAGGCAATATATCTTGTTCAGCTTGTGGTATTTACATATGTGCATACATACATACATACACACATATATATTATGTGTATATATATATATATATATTGCGATCGGCATTGTGGCTTGTGCTCGACGGTATGGTGGCGGCGGCTATGGTAGGGTTTGTTATGGCTTGGTAACTGACCGATGGCAAAGCGGCGGCGGCTCTGGTGACGACAGGCACAGGCATGATCGAATGGATAGTGCGAAGATAATGTGTGCCAGTGAGAGAATTTTGTTGAGGTTGCATTCAAAGAAATGTATACTTTAATCTATTTTTTGGGTAGTCAAAAAAGTATTTTCGTATTTCTAGTCAACTTCAACTTATTCTTATATATCTTTAATGAACCAAATATGTACCATTTTGCTCGACCATTTTTTGCCATTTTGTCGCTAGAGACATTTTTCCATTAGTGTAAAGCTTTTCTGGTTTTTCGGTGAAAAACTGCAACAAGTGATATTCAAAAGCTTCTCTTGAAGCCRATTTAACTACATTAAGGKACTACTKYACTGRCSGAAACAAATGGTAGTCCGATKATGYAGTCAGAGCTATTTCGAAAATTATTGAGTTTGAAAAGTAAATATTTTAGTTTAGTTCAGACAGAAAGCGGGAGAATATGCGTCGCTAAAATATAAAGATAAGGAAAGATAAAAGATAAAAGGGAGAAAGAGCCAGAAAACCATAGATAGATGTCCTTCTATATCACTTATGGTCACAAAGGCTTAGCATTCTGAACAATTCTAGGGTTCTGTTGGGCGTGACTGAGGTGATGTGGTCCCTGTCCACGTAGATGGAACCTAGGGCCTTGGGAGAGGTTGATCACATCTTTAAACCTTGCAAGGTTGTAGTAGCCTTCCAGTAGGGGCTTTGCATGGCGCCATTCTGCTGCCTGCTGCTTTAACGTAGAGAGGAAGGGAGGAAGATAAAGAAAAGAAACAGATAATAAACATAAGTATTATTTCCACCTATTTTGTCTATCGAAGGCTGTGGATGGAGTTTCCCTCCATCAATAAACCCAAAAAACTCTGACTTAGTTTATCAGCAAGGGGTTAATAAAGGTCTACGGAATCGAGTCAATGGCTGCTGATTCTGCACCACACCGCTGGGTTAGAAGTCACTTGATTTTTAGAAAGAGAGCACAATGGAACGAGGATAAAATTACCAAATAAATTTGTAGCGGCATTCAGCAGGATTGAATGCTATATCTGCTCTTATCCACATTAGTGGTGAATAATCTGTTAAACCTTGTGGTAAGAAAGAGAATGTGGATGAAAGAGTAAGAAATACCTCTTCGCGGAAAACTGTACGGCCAAATCGGCGGGTAGACAACTGGTTGCAGGCGAATTTACATATAGAACCGTCGGGCATAGCTCGGTGGGTATTGCCGGTTTGACTAATACCGATTACATGAACCCACTTTTCATTTTGGAAAAAAGGTTCAGAGTAAAAACAAAAACAGATGGTTGACGTAATAGAATATTGAACAAATTAACAATTTATGCGCTCGAAATGGAGAGCGGAGTTGGTGTAGGGATACACTGTCCAAATTTAGACACAATACAGCCTTTTAAACTGCCGCACTACTTTCAAGAAGAGATATTTACTATTTAGAAAGCCGTTGAGCTCGTCTCTAATGCATGAGACAACAACTTCAGAGTTTACAGTTTAAGGTCTCATTCTTCGCATACCGCCCAGAAATGTCATGTAAAGCAGAACAAAGGTCGTAGAGTGTCGTCAAAAGAAGACGATTGAACTTCTACTTGCTGCCATATCACAAAGGCATCGAGATTAATAAGATAATAGACGAACGACTAACGCCCGAAAACATGATCAACATTAGAAAACACTATTCTAGGATCTGGACAAAAACATGGAACGATCTCACTGAGTTGAACACCGCAAAAAGTCTTGCGTAAAAGAGAAGAGTTATTGTTCAGGAAATATTTTATGATTTGTGACACTCTTTTGAATTCAAGAAGAACAATGGTTTTCGAATTTTGTCCTCATTTTTCGGTACTCATCGGCCCGGACAGTGAGTCGTATCAAAGTGTCATATTATTTTTATTCGGTATTTTTTGGCCTTGCATCATAGAAAGACTATAGCAGCTGTAGCTTAGAGTATGCACGAAGATTGTAGAGTCGATTCGGCGCTGGTCTTAAATTGAAATCTTACAAAATAGAGCTTCTGCAAGAACTGAAGCCGCTCGAAGGTCCACAGCGACATCTCTTCGCTTTATGGGCTCTTGAGGAGTTCCAAAAAGATCCGACGTTTTCGAGCCAAAGCTCAGGAATTCGACCAATTTCTGGCTCAACGGGTATGTAAACAAGCAACATTGCTTTGGGATAAAGGGAAACCTGAAGTTTCAATAGCTGCCATTTCATCTAGAAAAAATAAGGGTTGGATTCATCTCTCACAATAGCACTAGTTTTGCAGTATTAATAAACGGATTGGGCCTCACTAAAATTATATACTTTAAAAATCTTTCTGATTAAATTAAAGCACATAAAATATATGGGCAAACGCTTTTACTATTTATTTTGATTTCCGGCACCGATTTTGAGCACGTTTTGCTAAAATCCGGAAATGAATTACAAAATCATCATTCCAGTATATTAAACTCAAGTCCGCATATATGCACACGGAAACACACGTAGCAACATTATTTTTTATTATCACTTATTCATATTTATACATTTTAGTATCCCCTCTAACTAAAAGCGATAAATAGCAACTTCACACGACCAAAAGAGCCAACGAAACTTGAACCTTTTCCTGGCTGACGCTGAGAAACTAAACCCCCTTAGCATGGGATGGCATAGTGATGATCTCGCGGATTACATTTCCATTAAGATTGCAACAAGATGCGAACAACATAACCTTCAAGCATGCGCAGCCGAAAAGGAAGAGTCATGCGCACAAATGTGCAAGATGACCCGCTCGTTAAAGGGGAAATGAATTTTACCAGCGCGAGCTGACGGTCAAGGAAGACCCACAACAATAGCAACAACTGCGGCAGAAACAACTGATATGCGCACAGTAGCTGGAACAAGATGCTACAAGCGAACATAAACATAACAACATCCTGCAGAGTCAGCAGCAACCTCATCGCCAACAACAACAGCAGTAACAGCTGTATGTAACATTAACAACCCGGCAATGGCATTAATGGCAAGTGTACGACAGTAGCGCCGGAATTGAGGTAAATATTGCAAATAAAATTAACAGGAAACAGCTAATAAGTTCAGGAACTTTGCGAAATTTAATTTCTAAAATTGAAAATGAGTTTACGCTCTTAATTGCATCATGTTAGCGGTGCACGGTCGGCATACAGAAGAGCAGAGGAGAGAAACACATATTAAAATGTTGTTGTTTATATGTGAGGATCGTGTGATAAATCAGTGGGTTGGAAACAAAGCATGCAAACAACAGCGACCTTGAATGGTTACGAATATATTTCGATGAAACTTTGGCACTTATTTTAAAGTCGAAATCCATTTAAGAGTAAAAATTTTAGCGAAATTTGCAAATATGATAAAAGTTGGCGGCTTAAATTATGAGAAGTTATATTATATAATATTTTAGAAGGAGCAAGGAAATTGAAAAAATTTTAATGTAACTTTTAAATACAAAATATTTAGACAGAGTTGCCATATTTCTGAAATCCGTTTGAAATAAATAAAAAAATGTTAACTATATAAAATTTGTTTGCGGTTGGTAGGAATAAATATATTTTACAGTGTTGCCACATTGCTGAAAAAAATGCCATAAAATTTAATAAAAAACAAATTAGAAAAAAAATTATTATATATAACTTTAGTAGGTAGTTTTTGTGAAAAAAATATATTTTAAGAGTTTAGAGTTGCCACATTTTCGTAATCGTCGTGAAATAAATAAACAAAAAATTTATCTATATACATACATACTATATAGATTTGCAGTTGCTAGGAATAAATATATTCCAGAGATTTACCGCATTTTTAAATAAAGGTGCGAAAAAAAAAACTTAACTTTAGTATGTTGCGAATTGGATTTTACATTGAAATAAGTTTAAAAAAAAATTTAAGAGCTTTGCCACATTATTGTAAAAATTTACCTACCAAAAATAGAAATATTTTGGTATACAAAAAAGTTGGATAAAAATATGTTTACAAGGTTGCCACATTTTATGAAAAACTACAAACTATTTAAGCTTAGTATATTTAAAAGCAAATTGGAATTACATGAAATAGAAAAAATACAAAATTTATGAAATAGAGTTGCCACATGTTATTAAAATATTAAAAATAAAATATGAAAAAAGAAGAAAATACTAAATTTATGAAATAGAGTTGCCACATTTTATGAAAAGTGCTATAATAATTAAGACGTCAATGTCGAATATTCGAAAACAATTGTATTTTTAAATTTCAAAATTATTGGCCCGATCTCCAAACTTTATAACTACTGTTATATAAGCAACTCTATTGAAATAAGAGAAAAATGCGGATGATATTCCTACATTTACTTGTTCAGGACCTTCCTGTGCCGATTTATAATTAACAGGTGATCCAAGTATCGGAACCTTACTCGAAGATAGCGGAGAGTCGATTCGGCAGCATTCGCCGAAACTCGGACTGACATATGGGACAACTTGGCGCATTTTACGTCGAGATCTTAAATTGAAAGCTTACAAAATACGTGATCGTGAAAGAAAGTTTTGAAAAGATTTAACGTTTTCGAAGCCTTTCTTCCGTGATATGGACAAAGCGCAAACTGAAGAGATTCAAGTGCTGCCATTTCATCCCGAAAAAAATTACGGTTTGGTGTAGTTTGTGAGACGATGCAATCGGCGGCCGGTCGATTGGCCACCAAGATCGTGTGATATCACACCCTTAGACTTTTTTTGCGTGGATATGCCTTGAAGCAAAACATCATGTGAGTCATTCGCCAGATAACAGACGAAATGCTCGAACGAGTTAGTGTAAATTGGACTCAACGGATGAACTATTTGAGATGTAGCCGCGGCCAACATTTGATTGAAATAAACTCCAAAAAATAAATGCGAATGATAATAAACGTTCCCCATTAAATTTGTTTTTTATTTAAAAAAGTATGGAATCTCGAAAAGGATCACCCTTTAACAATGATGCTTTCAATAAGCTGAAATTCGAAATTCGTAGAAAAATATACTGATTTTGAAGACAAACTACCAACTAGCGTAAAATAACTTTTTATCAACCAACACGATTTTATCAAAAAAAAATAATAATAATATTAATAAAAAATATCCATATAACAACTTTGCGTATATAAGTATAACAGTTCCAGTGAGACACAATAAGTATTTCTCTCACGTGCACATTAAAGAGTTTAGAATCAACTGCAGTTGATTTAATTAAAAGCCATTATAAAATATTTGATGTTGAAAAGGTGATGGAAACTACAGTTAACGCCCATTTTAATTAAAATTCTCAATGGTCGCGTGACATGAATGGCCAACGTTGATGAAAAACAAAAACACCAGAACAAAGTATTTATTATATTAAGTAAAAAGTATAACAAACATTGTGGCTGCAAATGGCTAACTCGCACGAAATCAAGTTCAAGTAATAGATAAACATATGGACCAAGCGGTCATGAGGTGGACAGGCCGAGTAAATAACAAACAGAGCAAACAACAGACAGATTAAATGGTGTATGAAATGAGTTGAGCGCGAATAAGTCGACGAGTTGAGCAGCAATATGGAATCAAAGCAATATTTATACATATGTATCTATAAATACAGATGTATTCATATATGGCACATATGTATTTCCGAGCTTTAAGTCGAACACGTCCATAACTCCACGCTATTGAGGTTAGTTCATAAATCTATGATTTGTCCGCAGCTTCCATGTGCAATAGTTCCACGCATTGGACGCTAGCAAATAATATATGTAGGCTGGTTTGCACAAAAAGTATGTGTGTTTGTATATTGATCAGCTCGATCCTTATAAGCGCTCTACCGAGTATTGTACAATGTAACATCGTGCTTTTTATGGGCTTTCTAAGTCAAGTATGGTTAAGCGAATTGACGCAGACATATTAAGCACACATGTCATATATACATATGTAAGTAGAAGAAGGACTTAACATACATACATTTATATGTTCTTTCGAACCGCAACGCATATTTGTCGGATTGAAAATCACGCTTCTTATACAAGCCACGAGGACATCTTTAATCAAAGAAGCGGTGCTTTAGTGATGTTGACTACTTGATAATTAAACTACTGGTATTCCAAAAGCTCTGACCTTTGTTGAAATTTATAAAAATGGATCAGGTGGATAGAGGATTAAAATTTACGAGTCGGATTAGTCGAAATTAAGTCATTATATAATATTAGAATATAATAGTGGGAACTCATGATGACCTGACCTGGTCAAATCTACTAAAGCAATAATGGTGTGCAATCGATTAGCAGGTAACTTCTGGGCACATGAAGGCTTAAGTGGTGTAATAACATTACCATTACCGAATGGGTAAACTTCAACAAAAAATTCAAGGTCCCTTAGCAGCAAGGCTGAACGGAATGATTCCACTCTCGAGCAGCTGCTTAGAGATAATACAATGGTGGTACACCGACGGCTCGAAAACGTCGAAGGGAATTGGTGCAGTAGTCGTAGGACCACTTACTTACTTACTCTCCGTACCTATGGAGAGTGTTCCGAGCATATTTTAATCCAAGGTCTTTGCCATAAATTGATGCGTAGAGATAAATCTCCAACGCAACTACCGCAACAAATGTATAACCATACTTAGGGCCACTTAAAGCAATATCTACCTACGAAATCAAATCAATACTGGTGCAGAAGTGTAGAAAACGGCAGTCTCTCGAAACATAACCAAATGCACCTTTTCTGGGTGCCCGGCCACAAATGTATAGCCGGCAATGAACTCGCTGATGGGCTCGCCCGCTCGGCAGCATCCATCAACATTTGTAGGATCTGAACATTTTATTGTAGTTGATCCCCATACCGCAAGGAAGAAGCAGTAGGCAGGAAGAGGTATTGGCAACAACTCTAAGGCATACGCAAACTCATGCTACTTGTCGGATGGCCACTGTAAGCTTTTGAAGCATTTACACCACATGGGTCTAAAACTCCAGAACATCTGCTAATTGACTGCATGCCAGTCTGCAGACGCAGGCTAAATGCCCTTGGCTCCATGTTTCCAAATAAGAATCACATTGCCTCATTAGCACCTAGCAGTATATTGGAACTTATCAATATGCTGAAGCTAGGTAGGACATTGCGATTTAGGAGAGAACATAATAAATCTTAGGTCGCAGTGCAATCCTGTAGCTGTATCTCAATCTGTATCTTATTCTTAAAATTAAGCTACCTGGGTGCTAAACTGCAAAAGTCATGAAGCCAAAGAGTAGATCGGAAGAACACAAAATTCTTATTTTGGCACTCGATAGAAGAGACTGTAGGAACATGATCGGAAAAATAAGTGGTCACTGTCTGGTGACGACACAAGCCCACAAAATGGGGCTGAGAGATTGAGAAGACTGCAGAAAATGTCTAGAGCAAGACACTAGTTAAACAATTGGATTACTTTTTGTGTAATTGTCCTTCACTAGCAAGACTAGCTGTAAGCATCTGGCGTCCCCACCGTATGATACACTGGAGGACGCATTGATAGTGAGGCCACAGAGYCTGTRAAAATTCACGTCAAACTCAGGTGTCCTAAAGGATCACTACTCCTAATGGATCTAGTAGCTGAACTTCMTCTGGTATCGCAAAGGACCACAACTGGTCTATCTGTTGTTTATTGGATTAACATAACTAAAATATGAAAAAAAATCATTTTTAAAACTGGTAAATTAAACTCAAAGGTATTCTCGTAAAAATTTTGATGACAATTTGAGATGACCCAAGATCGAACATAATCCATACTTTCGTAGTCAACACTTCAGCGTCTTCTAACGCAAATATTTGTTTTTCTAACTCACTGCAGTGCATAATTTCACCTGAAACGCATGACTTCTCATCCCGCACGGAGCGGCCGCATGACGTAAGCGCCGCATGTGATTGCGAAACCACTGAAGCTCATAAGCGCCAAGTGGCTAACACAATGGGCTAACAGGTGAGCGTAAAGCTACAAACGGCTAACTCAGACAYGCAAKTCATCTATGCAGACAATCAATCAGCGAAGAAGGTCGATTGGTCGGTCAACCGGGTCTCGTGTACACTGAGAGACGCGCTTGAATGGTCTAGCGTGGCGGCGGTGAGTGGCGATTTGCAAATTATAAATTGCGATAATAAAGTGTAAAATAATTACATGTTTAGTGTTTATTCAATTACGACATTTTATGCCGAGGCATAGAAGATATTATGTTTGAAACGCAGGCAAATTGACCGGTTGAATGTCAAATGTGTGTGCGTTGCCAAGTTTAAATGAGGTGTAAAGGAGTAGTAGTAGTGTGATCACGTTATGGCGAGACAAGGCCACCTTTTTCTAAGCCGAGTTAGAACTAAATGTACGTATTTATAGATAAACATATATRCTTCTGTTCATAGTAGTTATATGTAGTTAGGGAAACTTTTTCTAAACTCACATATTAAAATAAAATACTCAAATTAGTTCTGACCACCAGCCGCTTTGTGGCCACTACTGACCACAAGTATCACATACACATAATTATATAGGTACTCTCGTATGAGCCCAAAGAATCGCCACAGTTGCCGCATAAAGTATGTAACACTGTGCAGACTCCCATTTGCATGCATGATTCTTGTTCATTGAATTTTAATTATTGTAAACTCAACCTTATTAAAAAATAATTATTATAAATTTACTACATAATTGTTCACCTATTTGCACAATCATCAATTTTTTATGTACCACTGTGTGTGTGTGTGTGTGTGTGTGTGTAGAGAAAAGACGCAGCTAACAAGCAAATGACTTGTGGTCTGCCGCTTCATACTCTGCCCCTTCTTTACATTTTTTTTTTATAAATTTGCTTTTGCAAGGCTTTTATTTGGCATTTAAAACGTTATTAATTTTAATTAGAATTTATTGATTCATTTATGGAAAACGTGCCAATCAGTACTTAATTCAATTACTCATGTGTACCTTCAAAAGTATATGTGTATTCTTTAATTATTCAAGTGCCATTAAGTTAATTATGTTGTTAATGTACAGTGGTTTCAAAACTTGTTGCGAATACTCAATATTTTTGTTAAACTTGAAATGTGTTGCGGATAAGAGAAGAATAAATCAGAAATTTACTAGAGATTCTAATCAATAAATAGTAAGAGTGGTGATTCGAACAAGCAATTAGTTTATGGGRTTAACCAAGTTCAGGAATTTTAAGAAATCGAAATATTATTGATACAAAGAGTCATGAAACAAGAAAAAGCGTTAAAGGGCTACATGGGTTTACGGGTTTAAAAAATCAATTTTTTTATTGTCTTTTTAAATTCCACAGTAATGCCCTAAATTTCCAAGTCGATCCAATAATAGTTTCGAAGGCAGCCTTGAAAACTTATGCGCTCGACGCTAACTAGGTTAAGTGCGCCGTCTTTAAACGCATTTTTCTCGAAACTGTGTCGGTTGGCAAGATTTCTCGAGAACTACACAACCGATCTTCATGAAATTTTTGACAGGTTCTAGAAATATAATTCTTAAAGGATTGTGCAAAGGTTTCTTTAGTTTTATTTGAAAAAAAAAAAAAAGTTGAACAAAATTTTCATTTTTTCGTAATAAGTCCGCAAAAATATACTTTAAATTTTTTTTCTCTGTCCAAGYCATGAGTTAAGGTTTTAACCAAAACACGTGTATTTTTCACTCTAGATGACCCTGTTAGGAGTTATGCGAATACTCAATATTTTTTGTTAAGCTTGAAATGTGATAAATTTAAGAGAAGAGGAATTCAGAAATCGACCGATTAAATAGTAAGAGTGCTGAATCGAACAAGCAAMTAGTTTAAGGGGTTAGTTTACAATAGGTTAGTTTAATAGACTTTAATAGGTTAGAGTGACCTGATGTACATAGTTCATGCGAAGTATTCAGCATTTAGGATGCCAGCGCATGACGTACATTTCAATACGTTCTGCGGCCTCACTATCGACACTTTATCTAGTATTTTCAACGGTGGGGGAACCAAATGTTTGAAGCGTTGTCTCGCTAGTGCGGAACAAGGTCACAAGAGATGCTTTCTTGTTTTACTGATACCATGCAGACATCTGTTCCCAATGTCTCTTCTATCAACAGTGAGCAGGAACTTTGAATATTTTTAATCTACTGCATTGCGCTTGTTATATAATTCCACAGAATTTTTACCGTGATCGTCGTAAAGTCAATGCATGGGTTTACCAATGTTGGTCACATTATCGGATGATTGTGGCACGCTAATCTTGGTCTAGTTCAACAACACGTTGCATGAGTATTGTTTTTAGAAATAAAATCGTGCAGAGAAATCAAAAAAACACTCAAAGTGTTTTAGGATGGTTTCACGTCGATTTTAGAAAAGCCATGGAATATAACGACATCAATTTTTCTAACGCTATCGTATTGGAAGAGCTCTCTTAAAGTTGTTCATGAGACAGAAGACATCTCAATAGACCACGTGAATTATATTCCTAGTCAACATGCCAGCCGAAAGCCTCCGACGCTAGCGCTGCGTTATCTTTAGTTTATGTAATAATTTTATTGTTATGTAAACTTTTATAAAATAAAAAAAATAAAAATAAAAAAATATTCTGCATAAGAMTTTTGCTACATTTGCTCACTCCGGGCAACAAGTGCAACCATAAGACCACTTTACTGGTGTTTCACGGCTTTTAAGCACAAATCGAACTGCTTCGGAAAAGACGAAGTTTGTTACAAAGACGAAGCAGTAAGGGTATGACCAAGGAAAAGGACCAAGAAAAAGTTTTATGTCTATCTGGAAAGGAGAAATCGAATAGCGAAATAGCGTGAATCTCCTCTGCAGACCCTTTTTTTGCTTCCCAATTTGAAAGTGTCACCCGCCGGCCTGAAATTTAAAGCGAACGAAGCGATTATCGTCACCAYGGTTAAAGAAGACAAAAGTGTCGGATTATTAAGCAGTCTATGTGGAGGAAAATTTCGCGATCTTCTGAAGACCAAGATTTTTAGATAAAAATTATGGAATTATTATTAAAAAAATAATATTTCCGCTGTTCAATGCGTTGTAGTGTCGAAGTGATTTGGTTCTGTACTCATTTGATGTATGTATGTACGTATTTTATTATTATAGAATCATTCTGGCTCATTGCGGCTTCCAAGAAAAAGATGGCTCTGAAGATTGGACTAATAGCCGCCGTTTTGCAACAAAATGTGGAAACAAATCTTTAATCCTAGGATTATTAAACTTAAGCCACTTTTTAGGGTTTTTAAAGAAAGCATAAGGACTATGCGAATACTGCGGAATCGATCAAGTAACTGACAACTTCAAATAAGGGTAAAATGGAAAGAGCTTGTGGAGAGGTAGCCGAGTCCTTTCTGGTATTGTAATCGATTCATTAACTTTGTTATTCTGTGTCTTTTTTTTTCAAAAAGCAGTTCTCAAACATAGCGTGGAAAGATATACAAAGTCTGTTCAAAATATAACGAAAGGTTTTGGTTTTTTGAAGAAAAAATATTCATTAATTCGTTAATGTTGTCGTTTACATAGACCTGATTCGGTACTATACACTTATGCCAGCGCTGCTTGCAATCAAAGAAATAGTTCTCAAACTCGATTTGTGGTGTAGCTTTTAACGATGCGCTTTTAAATATTTAGAAAAACTTAGAAMAAAATTTGTAAGCCATCTGTAATAAAATTTCAACGATAATCTAAAACGCTTGAGCAAACTCTTAAATGTAATAGTCCTACCTGAAATCTCGTGTTTAACAAAATTTTCACTCTTTTGTAAAAAAAAAGTGACTCTTTCTTTCCTTAAACATTTATCACTAAAACCCATTAATAAACCGAAAAACTCAAACTACCCGAACTCGATTGAAGTGAAACCTTAGCAAAGACAGTTTTATGTCTTGCATCGTTTCCCAACACTGCACAAATTTGTACGTGTGATTGTGTGCATATCTAATTAACGCATCGTTTTTGAACACTAAAACCATAAAGGATCCGCGACAAATACGAGTTCCACCGATGAAACCATAAAAATTGGCAATTAAACTGAAATTGCTTATTTAAGCTGAGCCGAGCGGTGCGCTTTTATTTTTTCTGCATTTTTATTGAACCCATCAGCAATTGCGGTGTGTTGGGAAATAAACGCAACAGTGCGTATGTCCGTGTGTGTGCGTGAGCAAGTGTACAATTGGAAATGGCAAAGGCAAACCAAATTGGACATATTGATTATGGCTATAAATGTCAGGCGACTTAATGAAAAATCACCGGGAATTAAATATTTGTAGATAATTTGTTGATGCTTTTTATTAATAGCTAAATGTCTTAAGTCAGCGAACCGTTATATGGCTATATGCACTTTTGGGGAAAGAAAATGGTGTATTTATTTTTTTTTGGAAGAATGTTTGTAGTTTTCAACAATTATGCAGTCTTCATTTATAGAAATGCTTGTCGGAAAAAAATTTAGGAATCTAATGTCTTTTCGAGTAATTGCAATATAAACATAGAACAATTCAGACGATGTAGTAATGTGATGGCGCTCAAAATGTAAAAAGGATTTATGAATAGGGTTGCTAGTGATAGAGGATAATTGCATAAACACGCTTCTGTAGTACATTTGAAAACAATGTTGCACTTAAAGATTCATATGTCAAACGACCGCAACTCGCCCGGCGGTCTTCGACATGCAAAGATAGCTATTTTAACAAAAAAGCTTGACCAACAAATGTAAATTTGCTTAGAATATACACCACGAACCAGTTGTTACTAAACCACGAACCAGTTGTAAATATAATTTTTGTATATTTTTTATATGTGACCTGGTCTACGGAAAGGGGGCTTAGGTGTCAAAAAATCAATTTTCACTTTTTAGTTGATTCGGATGGAAGATGAGATGCTTTTTCACGTGATAGTAAAACTAGTTTTCGCACGAATACACATCTAGATGTGTATAAGAGACCTCTACTGTATGCGAAAAATGATCTTCCACCCTGCGCTGTGAATTTTATTTACCCTATGTATCAACATAACATAAACTAATYTCAAATAACTTCAGCATTTAGGATAAAGGTGTTATTGGGTAGTCGAAAAAGTCTTTTCGTATTTCTAACCATACTTAAAATTTTTTTTTTATATTTATAATAATAAATAAATAAACAAATATGTACCATTTTGGTCGACCACTTTTTGCCATTTTTCCGCTACAGACATTATGCCATCAGTGTAAATCGAAATTTCGGAATTTCCAGAACGGAAGCGACCTACCCATTGTTGTGCTACACGAACTGGCACAGCATCGACTCCGTAAACTCCACGAATTTCAGTGACGACTTTCGTGGTATTCTTTCTTYTTTTGAAAAGCTGTAACTTTTTCCCTACTTCCCCGAATTTAATTTTATTAAATGTGACATAAATTCTCGCCTTTCCAACATTATATGGTATAACACAATGTGATTGGTAGCACTGGAGATATACGACGGTAACGACATTTATTGACAAAATACGAAAAGACTTTTTCGATTACCCAATATTTTTATTATGCTGTCAAAAATGATTGCGAGCAAGCGACCTCCGTTATTGGCACGAATAAATTCAAACTGAGATGGCCAATTTTTGTTCACATTTTTCTGCAATTGTGGCCATATGACAGCAACAACGTGGCGAATATATTCATCCAAGGCATCAATCCAAAAAGCCACATGGTAGCTGTCACCACAAGACTCTGTACTAGTGCCACTGTGGTGTGGGTGTGGGTGTGGGTTTAAATGAAAGAGTTTGCCGAAATAGCGCTTCAAGAACTAAGAATGAAAGAACGGCAGCGTAGAAGCATAAGACCAAATAAAAAAACCCTGTAGGGAGGGTGTGAAGAGGCCCTTCTTGACCCTGCGAAGTTGTGTTATCGGGACMAACAGGTTCAAATACAAGGTATGGCAACACGAGTTAGGGGTTTACTACGTAGGAATAGGTCCCGAACGAGGTKTTCTTTAGTGGACAATATGAATAGTGCATGCTGGCCGGTTCAGCTTGGCAATATCTTTCGAAGATTTCTTTTACGGAAAATAGAAAAATAGTCCAATAGTGTTCAATGGGGATATGGTTAGATAAGATACATTTACTTCATATATCACTATAATAACCGAACTTTTTTGATTAAGTTTCACAACCAATCACCCAAAATAACAAACAATAAACGTTAAAACAAGATCTCAACTAAAAATAAGAGGCGAAGAGAGACTGAAAACAAGAAAGAAAGAAACATTTTCAAGAAMGATAGGAMTAATCCTTGGARGTCTTAATAAAAACAYCAATAACGCCATGTCAAAAAAGGCATAAKGAGATGCTGAAATATTCCACGTCTTGCCATATTTTGGTTGTCGCTCAATTGACAATTTAGGTTTAAGTTATTTGCAATAAAAAAAAAATTGAATTTCACATTTTGGTGCCCATTATTGCAAGTATGTTTTAATTACTCTTTCAACTAGCGAATTTTGACTGTACAACTGTACACGTTTAAATATATATTCTGAGTTCTTATTTGAAGGACCATTCTCACTTCTTGCTTTACGAAGCTGTGTTTTGTTATTGAGTTTCATTTTTATACCCTGAACAAGGTAGATACTATATTTGAATTTGCCAACGAAATCTATAGCACCCAGAAGGAAACGTTGGACGCAGAAATCGTTTTATATCAATCTTGGACAAAATATTTGTAGAGATCTGTTTGCATCCCAAACTTATTCTCAACTGAAAATGACACTTTTTGAGCCGAATTCTCGACATTTGCGGGAAATTTTGCTTTTCTTTTTTAATTCCAAGAAAAGTGCGGCTTAGCTCCCGTCCACGCTTTACTGAGGTTGACACATRCATAGATAATACTATTACTCTAATACTACCATCTATATGATTTCTAGTTATTAGATATTAAAAAAAATATAGAATTTTTGAAAAGCAACTTGTGTTAGTTTACAAAAAAATGGATCATAAAGTATTTCCTGTGTTAATTAAGCATTGCTTTTTGAGGGAATAAGGCAAAACACGTTTGGAACGTTTTTATATAATAAAGCCTTAAATTTACAAAAAAAAAAAAAAAAAAAAAACAGCGGAAGCAAAGTTTTAGACCTAATATATATAATCAGCGTGACGATATTAATCGATTTAGTCCGTCTGCTTGTCCGTCTTTATACATATATACGAACCASTTTCTTAGTTTTTGAGATATCGTTCTGAAAATTTTAATGAAATGCTACTCTTTTCTCGGTTTGATCGATATCAAAACACTATTCATATAGCTGACATACAAACTGAACGATCGCATTAAAATGCTTGTATGGAGAACTGTTTAATTTGACGAGATGTTTAGACGAAACTTGGCTTGGGTTATTGTCTAAGGCAATCTCCGCCGAAACTGTTGAGATGGAATTACTATACCACATAGTCGCCATACAAACTGACCGAACAAAATAAGGTTCTTATGAGGAATACTTTGTATTTGTGAAGGGTGTTNTGTATGTATGTATGTTGGCGGCTGCTTTTCTACGACTGTCAGTGCCTGTCGTTTCACTGCTCTTATTTGCTCTGTGTACAATTTAATCAACGCTGCATGAGAGAATGCCATCAATTAAAGGTGAGGCGCGGCTCCATGCTCGCTTCGCAGCAGTGGTGGAAGGGGAGGGGGAGCACAATGCAAGCAAAATAAAGCTCGGCGCAGATAAAAGGCGAATTGTTTTCCTTTGATTGCACTAAAATGGCGCACTTTACTTCAATAATGATTTAATTACTGCGAATTWAATTTTGTAGTAATTAAAAATTATTTGCCCGTTAAGGACGTACACAAAATAATTATGAGTTCAAAATACATTCGRAAAATAATTATGAAAGCGCCAGTCGATTTTTTTTTGTAATACGTTTAAAAGAATTAGTGTGCGTAAATAATTATCGATTTGTTTTTGGTATAAAAAATTTTTGTCTTTTTTTTTTTTTGGTACCTCAAATAATAAATATCTTTGGGGCCATATAAAAAACAAGTTTGTATTTCGAGAGATATTGCAATATAAATTTCAGTGGATGAGACAATGTTGTACCAGTATAGATCTTCATTTAGAACATGTAAGACACCAGCCGGCTAGAGAGTTGCAACTCACGAAACGGACAGTTGTTAAGAGCCAAATATTCGATTGAATACCTCTTCTGAGAGTATAAAACATCAAGTTAGTTTTTCARAAGAGGTTGAGTCTACATCGAAACTATTCTAAACTCTACAAACGTACTTTTAGTAGGGTTTTGAGCAAAAATAACCAATTAGGCCATACAACTAATCAAAATACCATTCGTTAAGTCAGGAGGTGAATGTTTGTCGTAAGTTTACTCGCTGAGATCCGCTGTATAGTCACAAGTAATCGACAGCACTCAACGAATCAAGTTTATTATAACTTTRSATTAATCAGAAATCGGWCCAAAATGCATRRTTTTTATTGGTGTAGACAGCACTTACGCGGTTGTAGCCTCCTGGTCTTTCCAATGATGTTTAGGTCTTTCTTTCTCTCTGCCTGCTCCGGCAGGTCAAATATTCTCTGAGCTGAAGTGTTTTCATCCATTCGGATGACATGACCTAGCCAGCGTAGCCAATGTGGAGAAAACAAAACGAACGGTGCGGTTGTTACAGCCAATGATATCGCTGATCGGCGTACGGATTAGAGCCGCACAATATGAAATCTCCTTGTTTGACACCTCGCTTGGGATCGCACGGCTCGGAGAAGTTCTTCCCGATACTGGCGGAGCTTTTGGGGTTGAGCAACTATAGCTTACATAGCCGTATAAGCTTTTCAAAGATTAGGCGCATAGTGTCTATCTGATCAGTTGTTGATTTTCCAGGCCTGAAGCCACACCGATAAGCTCCAATCAGTTTGTTGTTGGCCTTAAACTTTTACACAGTGTGCTCGATAGAACTTTATATGCGATGTTGAGGACGCTTAACCCATGAAAGTTGGCTCAGATTATGATTCATTGTGACCAGGTTAAGCCAGTCTGGAGCTCTAAAAAGTGATATTCTGGAGCGAGAAAACAAAACAGCGCTAATTGCCTCTAATATTTGCGAAACCACGTTTATGGCTTTTCCATTGGATTTCCGGACGCCCTTGCTTTAATTGTCTCGGAGGAGCTTTTCGCTGGAGCATCGTCTTCCATGCGTAAGACAAGGCCTAACCAGCGTATTCGTTGGAGTGTTATACGTTTAACTGTAACCATGTCTCCGTACACTTCCTTCGTATTTCCATATTCTTCAGCACTCATCGCTAACGCGGACAGCTGCAAAGACCTTTCGGGAAACAGTTCCCTCGAACATTCCAAGTGTTTTCTCTTCTCGGTGGTTGTTGTTGTTGTTGCCCCTGGTCGGATAAAAAAATCAAGCTTCGTTCCGGTTATGTAGACTCGTCTGTCGTGGGAAAGGTCTCGGTCTTTATCGTCCCTAATAAATACTTTTACATAATAAGATACTTTTTTTGTCGAGAGAGGAATCTGTTTTCAGTTGCCTACCGACCCCATAGTAGCACCTCTTTGTAATGCCTATTGGGCTATTCTGAGCTTGATGTTTAGGCTTAGATTGTTGGTAATATTTATGCTGGTTAGTCCTTCACTTTTCCAATTTATAGTAGCCAACTGGATGAATGCAAAAATGGATTCGGATTTTCCTCTTTTTTGGTTTATTCAGTTGAGATTAGAGTAAATAAACAAGTTGTTTATTGACACTTGGATAACAAAAGACGGCTTCAAAGCCTATCTGCGAAATGAGATTTTTCAAGAGAGCTTCTACTGAGGAAGGCGTATCTCAGAGCTTGTGATATCAAAACCAAAGTAAATAATGAAATCATAATATACGTAAGACTTGTTAGTAAAGTACTTACGTTTAGCTTTACATAAAATTTTCATAAAATGTTTTGTAAAAATATGAAAAAATCAGTGAAAGTTTGGCGTTTTTTTTTTATGAGTGAAATTTCATTTAGAGCGGTTGAGTAGTTTCCGATAAACCTTACCAACCGATATCAAAAACACAGTTTCGAAAAAAACGTGTTTAAAGGTGACGCACTTAGCCTAGATAWTCTCGAGCGCACAATTTCTCAAGGCTGTACCTCCGAAACTATTCCTCGGATGAATAAAAATTTAGGACAATATTCTAGAATTGTTGTAGAATTTAATAAGACAATAAAATAAATTGATTTTTTAAAACCTCTTAAGAACAACCATTTTGGGATTTTCGAAAAGCTAGGTTAAGTAGAACGAAAAAAAAATGATTGTACGGGAAGGGTTGTGAACATAGCTCAAATTACTGGTGCATGTCTTTGGAGTGCAAGAGGAACTAAAAGAATACTAGATTGGATTTCTTAGTCATCCAGTTAGCGATAGTATCAAAGTTAACGGAGTATATTTTTGAAAAAAATAAAAATAACTCATAGTGACTATAAACTAATCTAAAAAAATTTTCCTTAAAAGAAGCGAGCATCAGTATTAAATAACGAAACCGGTTAATATACCCAAGCAAAACAGCACTCATTCTGTACATTTATGTTTAACCAACAAACATTTGCCCATTTCAAGTCATTCCATGCCAATTTGAAATCATACCGAGTCATTTAATGCTCCTGCGCCGCCCTAGCAGTCTTCATCACTTAAGAAACGCTCGTCCTCAATGTGCGCAGGCGCAGTAATTATGTGATTACCGCCGTAAAAACGAACCAGTACACGGTGAGGAGATGCAAAGACAGAGCAGTCGTGCCATTTGAACAGCCCAATGACCAATTTATTGCATTGCATTGGCTTTTTATATGTTTGCACATCCGCACAGACATACTGACTATGTGTCTGTATGTAATTTGTTTCTTTGATTTGACGATTTACTTCATTAGTTATAATTTTTTTGAAAAACATATCAAAAATATATATTTTTTGCAGATACCAAAATACATACATATATACATATACATACACAAGCAAGGATATATATAAATATGTCTAGCTACATATACAAATTTGTGCGTATGTATGTATGTCTGCCGTTATGCACATGCTCCTTCCCTGAATTCTTTATTTAATTTCTTTCGCAGTTTTCGTTGCAGAAAGAAACCCTTCCAACTTAGGCCAGCAATTTAATGCCGCAAGGTAAGGTAATTTGTGTTGGTCAAACGCGTTTTTGAAATACTTTTTTCTTTACTTTTGGACTTTAGTTATTTTATATTAATTTTATTATTTCCTTTCTGTAATTTCATTTCTTTTCACTTTTGACGTGGAATCAACTTAATTTGCAGTGGACTGGATATAAAATTGTGTGTATGTATGTCGGATATACGGTATTTATTAAATTGAGCATACGAGTATCTGCGAGTTCCGTGGATACTAAAAGTTTGTGTTTACCTTACTTCTTCTGCGACTGGTCCTTCGCGTTGCAAGTAGGCTGTTAGGCAGTAAAAAGTGGCCACTGAATTTCAACAGTTAAGCCTTCTACCACTATCAGTAGTCTAATTTATTGAATTTAATATATTATATTAATATCATTAAATTTTTTAATTTTTTT